>NC_091121.1:110697786-110962786 GCF_040183065.1 Periplaneta americana
AGATGGATGGAGCATACGTCTTCCTAAGTGTTGACTCATCCGGGATTGTATGTTGAGTATATTTTTCAAGGAATTCCCTGAAGACCTTATTCTTTAGTTTGTAGAGAGGAATATCAGCAGAGATGAGAGAACGGCACAGGTCGATGTTAAACTCAGATCTTACATTCGATGTTGTTGGTTGTGTTAAAAACAATTGTCTCTGCTTGGAATTTAGTTGTTTGTTGGCCTGATGTTTACTAGTTGTAATGTGTTGTTGCACCAGGAACTTTTGTGTAGATGATACTGCACACTGACACAAATTACAAAATAATATTTTATTGTCAGTTGATAAACCATCTTCTTTAAATTCTGAAATGTAACTTGTTAGTTTTGATTTTAAATTGACTGAATGACGTACTTTTGGCATATTTACCGTCTTTATAGTATGATTTACAAAACTGAACCTATGTGTACTCTGACTGGCATTTAACTGTTGAACTGCACAACTGAAGTCTGTTAAAAATTTTAAATTAAATTAATACAGTTTTGTAACTTACTTTCCCATTGTTGATAGGACTGCTAATTTTCAAATAACTCTGATGTTAAAGGGATTACTGAACATGTGTTTAAATCTCTATTGTTGAAATGTATTTTTAAAAGTTAATGGAATTTTGTTTTGTTTTATTGTTAAACCTAATATAATATGGACTGTTTTATATGAAATATGGAAAATATATGGAAATTAACGAAAATATGTACTAAACTCTAAAATATGGAAAAATATGGAAAATAAAAGTAGGATTTTTCAACCCTACACATTGTGAAACATAAAGATAATGCAAAATATAAATTATATTAGCTTTATAAGTAAATATGTATTTACATATAAATCCTTTCCCTGGTCATAACATATTTATCCACATTTTATTGGAATATATCTGGTAAGAAGTGTACAAAACGGTGTTGAAACGACACCTTTCCCATTCGTAATGAGAAGAAAAAAATTATTGTACAAAAATACAGAGGGTTGTTCCGATCTCTGATAACGAATTTGAATGACGTCATGTGCGTCAGGAATCACACCCACAGCTGAATTTCACCGAGAGGTGACAGACCAGTAGCAAGTGATTTCATAATCAGAGTGCACGGTGTATCACAGTAGCAATGCCCAAGAAAATCGAGCCTTTTTGGGAGGGGTACATAACAACCCTTTCCGATGCCTACGTGAAAATCATAGGAGCCTGCATAAAAACGTGGTTTCGTTATTTCCAAGAAAGGCATCTTGTGTGTACCTAATAAGACTGACAAAGCTCGGATGGGATTAAGCAAATCCACATCCCGTCACAAGTCACTGCATCCCATAAGATGATACAAATTAATTCCATTCGAGCCTTACGAATCTTATTAAGTACACAGAATATGTTTTTCTTGGAAATAACGAAACCTCATTTATTGCAGGCTTCTTTTATTTTCACTTAACTGTACTTGGCATTGCAAAGGATCGTAATGTACCCTTACCAAAAAGGATTGATTTTCTTGGGTATTTCTGCTGTGAGTCGCTGTGCACTCTGACTATGAGATCACTCAGTACTGGTCTGTCACCTCGCGCCACAGTTCAGCTGTCATGACTCTGACGCACATGATTTCACTTAAATTCGTTATCAGAGATCAGAAACAACCCTGTATTTTAAGACGCATAATTGCAGAATGTACACAGACACATATCATTCTTGCCTGCAGTATGCATTGTCGGTTGGCCGTAATTAACACTGCAAAACCTATCTTCCCATGAACCCGTATATCTGTTGATTATTTTATTTAGCACAGCCTGCATATGAAAAAGTGCAATCATTCGAACTTCAAATTCTATTTAGGCCTAATAATCCAGATGTTAAACATTCCATTCATAGAAAGCACAGTTTGACTCTTGTCGAACTTGGATATTCGGTTCGTGAGGCGTTTCAACTTCCTGTCGAAACTATTTCGGAGAATGCAGTTCCTATAGTAGATTATTTTGAAAAGTACTATATTAGTGGCAGTTAAAGAAGAGAAAAAAATAGCAGGTTCAGCTCTCTTCATTCGCTGAACAACCAATTCTGCGTTTACAATTCTTAGGTTTGGGTCATGCATACGAATATTTTCTTAGGTTTAGATCATGCATAAGAATATTTTATTTCAATACATAAATTTGTTTTCCGACTATTTGTGTAATTACAGTAAATTTGCATACCTATTTTCAAGAACAATAGGCTTAACAATAATCTTTTCTATTTTTTTATCTATTTTACAGAATAGTTTTGCTCTTTAAAACGAAATTTCTTCCCTCTTTTAAGTGACATTATATCAACCATGGTATTTCTGCATATAAGTTACATGAAACTTGAAGTGAAACGTATGGAACTAAAATTATAGAATAGAATCAAATAGCACTGGCATGAGTACTCGTTAGAAAATTTTGATAAACTTTTTGGGGAAAAATACAATTGGTAGGAACAGGCTTAGTAAATATGGATTGGAAAAAATAACCATTAGGATGATTGCATCAGGAAGAATATAGGCTTGGTTAAACGAACCATAGCAAAAACAGATTGGAATAAATGGTGAGATAATATAGCAGTGAAAAATATGATGCTGGGGAATGTGTTCGGGAACGCTCTTCTCGCTATGTGATTCTTTATAATAATTGTAATAGTATGAGTGCTGTTTAGAACACTGGAAAATACTACATAGATAATGTGATGTAACATTTTAGAACAAAATTGGTTCTTGCAATTATCCCTCCAAGTTTTTTGTATTTTTAAGTATATTTTACTCTTACAATTACTATTTGGAATATTGATATCCCATTATTTTATTGATATTATTAGGTATCAACGTCGTATTCTCTATTTCTAATAATACTTTTTATAACATGTTTACAGTACCTATGAGTTTGAATCTATATTCTTTACTTTTATTGTGTTATTTTAAACACGATCATATTTGTATTTCAAATTAACTGTGATTAAGGTTCAGTTACAACTCTGACTGAGGTTCTAGCTGAAATGAAAATTTATTATCAGGCAGTACAGATAACTCAAGCTTGGAAACTACCTGGAGAGGGGAGGTAGTACAGCTAAAGAAGGAAGTCTAACTACGCTCCGATACTCATGTATACTCACATTATATGAAAAGTTGACTTCCTGGCAATATATTCAAGTTGCATCCTCCCTATAATATATTGAGCAGTATTGTAATACATAATGTTATTGGTGTTAATGATTTATTTTCTAATTGCAAATATATATATATATATATATATATATATTCATTAGTATAATATATGACTGACCTAAATGTTCCATCATTATTCTAGTTTTATGTGCCCAAATAATAGATTATAGCGTCTGAATAAGGAGAACTTTGCCAGATAATGTACTCCTCATCATAATAGAAGAAATATTTCTATCACAAACAACAGCCACATATAGAAATGTTCTTAACAGAATACAGCCTTGTCAACTATTATTAGAACTGAACTGTACTGCACAGCAGTAGGCGAACAGTGGTAGGGGAGAAGTGCTCTATGCGCCTGCGCGAACAAGACAGCTTGTTAGTTTGGGGCATCTGTACATCTCGCTTGACGATATGTGTCAGAGGAAGAACAATTGTTTGTATGCATCTGAAGTCTGATTAATGGAATATGTAGCTAATCGGCGATTGTATGCAATGGAGGGGGGAAAGGAACTGGCCACCCTACCCCATTATCTCCTGGCCTAGTTGCCTCATGAATGACGCCTTATTGGTGTCATTTATGAGGTTCAAACCTGTCTTCGGACAGTTGACTAAACAACATGATTCAGTTAGTCAACGAATTTATTCCTTTAAGTCTCTCTATTTTTTAAATGTCGATTCCTAAAGAATTTCAATTAAAGAGCTCAAACGGCCATGGATACTGACGTGCAGTACTATGTAAACATTTCAGCGTCGAAATCACTATTTTAATACAAGTGTAGAATTATTATTATTATTATTTCAATCTTGGTTCCCAGAGCATTAGGATTGTTTAAAGAGTTCATAGCCTAACTTAGAAACAACACTAGAAATATATTGAAACATTTTTTAAACATAATCTGTCATGAGATTCACACACTTGGTCGAATGGTGCTGCAATGCTTTTATACACTCCTTATAAATAGGTTTTTCGAAGTTTGCAAAAGAAAAAAAAAAACTTTCTGCCGCGGCGATAACTTCTTGAACTGGCGAAAATATCTTTATAGTCAAGTAACTTTTGAGCTCTTGGAAGAGGAAAATGTCAGAGGGCACCAGATTCAAAGAATAGAGGGGATGTGGTAACAATTCGAACTGTGGTTAGTGTGGTTTAGTAACTGCGACTGCGGATTGTGGACAGACAACAGGCAAATTGTCATGTTAAAAGAATACATTCTTCACGATCATACTTGACATTTTGTAACGAATTTTTCCTTTCAATTGTTGTTGGATATTCGAATAGCAGGCCTAATCTCCCTTTATGGTTTTCCCCTTTGCTAGATAATCGATAGTGATTATCCCTTAGGATGTCAGAATATTGACGTCATAACTGTCATAGCCGGTTGAACACCCTGTGCTCTCCTTGGAGGTTGGGAATCACCATGTTTCCACTGTTGAGACTGTTCTTTCACTTCTGGTGTATACAGAGTGAATCGTAAGTAATGTCATTAATTTCAAGGGATTATTCTTTCAGTTATTTCAAACAAAAAAATTTTAATATAATGTTGCTCGTTTTTACTTTCTTTTCGAGAAAAAATTATTTTTTATGAAACATTTCATAGCGTGTTTTGGGAAAAATATTGAATTAATTTCCGATATGCGCAGTCAATATAAGAGAGCAATGCATTATGATGACAAATGATTGAAAGAATTTTAGTTTTGTTCTTAAAATTTGCAGAAATTTGATCCCAACAAATGGAAGTTTTTGTTCTGCAAAGAGATTTTTAAACCCTGATGCACTATGACAACCCTATAAAGGTTATTGCCTGGACAGATACAGCTCGTATAATGCAATAGATAGATGAGGAAACTAGAAATGTAGGCATAACACATACATAATAACATTAATTTTAAGGGAAATTTGATTTATTATATGTAATTTTACCGGTTACTACTTTAAAAATTAAAGTGGGAGGAAACTATTTGTAATTGGCTGAAGAAAATGCTTGTAGTGCAACAAACGGAGATTTTTTAAATCATTAATTAGATTTGTATAACGTAAAATAAGCTTTTCTTGTTGTCTATGTCCACCGAATATTTAATTAAAATTAAGAGGAATGGTTTAAAATATTTTTAATTTAGTTCTTTTAACGTAAAATAAGCATATCGTATTTTTCTTTCTTCTTTTAGAGTTTAAAATATTTTAAAATTTTGTTTTTATAACATTATTGTTTACGTTCTTTAGAATATGCAATTAAAATGAGAAAGTAGAAATATATATTAATATTTTCTACTTAGTTTGAAATAAGCGTCTTTTATTGTCTGAGTTTTCTGAACATTTAATTAAATTAGATTGTAGAGTTTATTTTAAATTTTCTAAGATATTTAACGTGAAATGAGTAGTTTTCATTTTCCGCTGTCTAACACAGTTTAAACAAAAAAATTAAACGATATATCATTGTATTTTTTCTTACGAGTTCAAAATCAATGTACGTGGCAATGATCTTCAACTTTCCTGTTCATAACAAACCAGGTGAAGTTGTTCACAGCAACATAGCTTTATGTGCATTCCATAGTTATTATTACACAGCGTTGCACGCTCTCGTAATTAATGTATCTTAAAATGCACATTTTCCTGGAAAACTATTCAAAACACAACAAAATGGCATTGACTTTTTTGTTTCTCTTCACAAAGGGAATCATCCACCATAATTAATGACTTTAGTTACGTTCATGCTGTAGAGATAGATCCAGGTTTCGTCTGTGGCCACAAACCTCTTTAAAAAAGTCGGATATATAGTTCTCAAATCGAGCCAGAGTGTATTTCTATATTTCATGCTGGACGCTACTTAGTCCGGTCATAGCAGACGCGGTATGCTTGGACATGGGTGGGCAACTAGTGCTATCAAAGTGTGAACACAACCTCAGTGCAGGTAGAACGGACTCTGTATTAGCTGTAGTGCATTTATGCCGTTGTTGCAAGACAGAAATTTACTCGCTTCAGCAGTAAGTGGCGGCTTGTTTTAAGTGAAAAACAATATAATACCTAGATCATTTTCCTTCAGTGATGAGTCGAAAGAGAAATATTTTTTCTATTAAGAAGGGAGGTAAAGCTTGTACTATGTTCTATTACACTTTCTTACGCATTTTATGTTACAAATAATAAACACAGTGAAGGTTTTTGTAAAGAAATATTGTCTACATATGCTTTAGAATAGGTAAAGGTAAAAATTGGATATCAACAAGGTAAGACAGATATCAAATATCGTTAGCACGTTGTGCGTGCGAGTTATAGAAGTACACGACATATGATCGACTAGCTAAGAGCATTTATGGATAAATTTGAAATGTGGCAGTATCATGTAGAACATAGACAACTTCACTTTCTTTGACTATAAACTAGCTTGAAGAGTGATAAGAAAATCTTCTTATCAAATATAAGACCCTACTTCAAGACCTACAGCTGAATTCACTGGTAAGTTTGGAAAAAAGTGACAATTGACAAGGGATCGAGATTTTTCTGAAATTCTTTTGGCTTACAGCCGATAGAAGGTTCTGAAAGTTTATAGCCTGAATTGATAAATCTACAGAACAGCACGCCATTCAAATTCCAGCGAAATCAGGAATCGAACCGTTCGCAATGCTGCCTAAGCCAGAATTTTCATATATACTCTTTGCTTCCACATTATGTGCTTGAGTCAGAGTTTAATACAAGATAGAAGTGTAAGAGCTCTCAATATACAGAAAGAGCTTAGAAGTAAGTTTATTTCCTCTGCCGTGACATGTACAAAATATTTCCTTGAATTTGTGATTATTTGCGAACACAGACTATTACCTTTCTGAGAAAAGAGGAATACTCTTTAATGTATAAACACTTGTAAATTCTCGCGTTCTATGTTTCAAAAAAAATAAGACATATAATAAGAAATATTAACAAACAGTGTAATAATAAATAAGTGTTGCAGTTATGTTTGTTGTATCTTGAAAATGTTGTATTCAGTTTGTGTCTCCTGTACTAAACTAATTTACAAAAATAGGAAATAATATGATTTTGTTATGTGTGCTTAGGTACAGTCTGTCTAAAATTACTATAATTATTATACCATGCGTCATTCTGAAATTCTAATCATGGAGTAGATATCACGACCACCTGCATGAGCCGCGAGAGCGCACCGCGGCAGTGAACTGCTTTGCAGCGAAACTACAAACAACTTGCAACTGCTACGGATGGCTTCGTCTGTCTTTTTCCCTTTCAGGTTTCTTTTTAGCACTTTGTGGGCACGAGTTGCCCATCCCTGTGCTTGGGCATACTCAAATCATTGACTACGATGTGGTGCACCCGTTCAGTTGAGATGAGCATTACCTCACTAATTTCAAATACTTTTAGTCCATTGTCTTTCAACATCATGTCGCGAATTTTTTCGATGATTTTTGTACTGGTTGTTATTACTAGCAGTCATCTTCCACATTTAAACAGGGCTGACCATTTTTTCGCATGATTCCCTCAATGTCTATCCATGTCTGTTTTAATTCCTGACAAATTCTTTCCCTTTTTTTTTACGATATTTGATGATGGAACGATGCTGAATGTTTATAATTTTGAGCAGTCTACTCGGCGCATTAATATATAAATTCAACTACACCAAATGTATTAAAAATAATGTAATTTCTCGCTCATGACCTAATAAAAGACGAATGGTGCTATTGTTGAACCAATTATGTAATTCATATGTCAGGCTATTAACTTTTCAAAGATCTCTCGTCCATTTGGGAACTCGTTCTTCTAAATAAAGCGATCAATACATATGATACTTATGTTTTAAGTTCAAGATGTAACTGTAGTAATTGTGGGGTTTACATTTGTCTTTTCGCATATACCAAAAGTGGATAAGAAATTCCCTCAGATTATTCTCAGTGAATCAATTAGGCAGCATGTGTGTCAGTGGATGAGCTTATCCGTTCATGTTGACGCACCTGACAACGACTTGTTAATGGCGATCTTGCTCCCGTCGTCCCTCTTCCACTTGACGCTGGGCGCCGGAGACCCCGTGGCGTGACATGTGAGTGTGACGTTTGCACCCTCCCGCACGATGACGTCGGAGCTGCTCAGGGAGTCGTCGATGTTGGGCGGCACTGCAACAAAAGACAGGCGGTGACAACAACTGATTCCAAATACAAACCAAAGTTGAAGCAGATGAACAGATTCCTTGTTATGTGTATGTGCTCAATTTGGAACAGATAAACAGTATCCAGTATTGAAAATAAATATGCCTACATAAGACGAAGACCTTTCGTAAAGCCAGTACTACATATGGTGATTAAGTATGAATAATATAAACAAAAGCATAAATAAATTGCACAGGACTGACTGATGATATCGCGTTGTTAGCAGAAAAGGAGACGATATTAAGAGATATGCTACTGGAGCTAAACGACAGCTGTGAGCAGAATAGAATGAAGATAAATGCAAACAAGACGAAGACCATGGTTGTCGTAAGAAACATAAAGAAGGTAAAGTTGCGAATTCTAAATGAGACAATAGAGCAAGTGAACACCTTCAAATACTTGGGATGTACTATAAGCAGTAACATGAGCTCCAGCCGGGAAGTCAAAAGGAGAATAGCAATGGCCAAGGAAGTTTTTACTAGAAAAGGGAGCTTATTCTATTGATCTGTTGAAAAATAACTAAGGAAGAGACTAGTGAAGTGCTTTGTATGAAGTGTGACATTGCATGGGGCAGAAAAAGGGACATTAAGATGAAATGAATAGAAGCAACTAGAAGCATTTGAAATGTGGATATGGAGAAGAATGGAGCGTATGAAGTTTACAGACATAATAAAAAATGAAGCTGTGTTGAAAAGAGTGAGTGAAGAAAGAATGTTGCTGAATCTGATCAGGAAGAGAAAAAGGAATTGGTTGGGTCTCTGAATAATAAGAAACTGCCTACTGGAGAATGCAATGGAAGGAATGGTAAACGGGAAAAGAGTTCGGGGCAGAAGACGATATCAGATGATAGACGACATTAAGATAAGTGGATCATATGCGGAAACAAAGAGAAAGGGAGAAAATAGGAATGATTGGAGAATTCTGGGTTTGCAATGAAAGACCTGCCATGGACAGAACACGTATGTGTGTATGTATTTTTATTGGGTTATTTTACGACGCTGTTTCAACAACTAGGTTATTTAGCTTCTGAATGATATGGAGATGATAATGCGGTGAAATGAGTGCGGGGTCCAGCACCGAAAGTTACCCAGCATTTGCTCCTATTGGGTTGAGGGAAAATCCCGGAAAAAACCTCAACCAGGTAACTTGCCCCGACTGGGATTCGAAACCGGGCCACCTGGTTTCGCAACCAGACGCGCTGACCGTTACTCCACGGAGTGGACTGTATGTATTATGTATGTATGTATGTATGTATGTATGTATGTATGTATGTATGTATGTATGTATGTATGTATGTATGTATGTATGTATGTATGTATGTATGTATGCATGCATTACCGATGACAATTTCCTTTCAATCTTCAGCATTATTCAATATAGTTGAACTTGTCATTTTTATAAATTGTGAAAACCTTAAAATTCATTATAATTTTATTTTTCCGACAAGTCTAATGTAATATTTTAATTAATTAAACATTCTTTCAGTCTAATGACTTATCTAAATATTACAAAATCAAAAATATAATAACAGATACGTAATAATGTGCTTTTATTCAATATCTTGTGCTAACTTTTTCGCCTATTGGCATCATCAGGCTATAAATTACAATATATAAATGCTTCGTCATGTTAAATGTTTGGTTAGAATAATTTTTAAGAATAAAATACACGCGATTGATTGACAATGAGATCAAAACATACTAAAACAATAGTTACATCGCTTGTTATGACATACTTGAATATTAATATAAACGGAATTGATAGTTATAAGTTAAACTTACAAAATATGTATAATATTATTAGCAATTGTACATAATGTAAATACAGTATGACGGAATAAATTGTCTCATCGATATGTAGCTATGTAATGACCTTATGTAAATTTTAGTTACAATTTGTGCTAGGTAAAGCCATTGGAATATATAATAATTGTGACGTATATTGCACATTTTGTTACAGGATTTGATTATAAAGTACGCTTTCCTATCAATATAGAATGTAATTTGCAATAATTTCAACTGAGTTTTAACTTATTATTTCTATTACTGTATTATGTTTTATTACAGTTCTATTTGTGCTTTATTTAGACTACTATTATAATTGAATAGAATGAATTGTGTTTTATATTTAGTATATTAAATGTTTTCTAAATATGATTATTATAATTTAAACCCATTTGAATGTGTTGAAGTGTCATTACATAAACAAAAAACGATAGATGGGTCAGAGGCTGAGAAGGAACTCTATATTGAAAGATGGACTGGAAGGAATGGTGAATGGGAGAAAAGTTCTGGGCTGAAGAAGATATCAGATGATAGACAACATTAAGATGTATGGATGATATGCGGAGACTAAGAAGAAGACAGAAAATAGGAAAGATTGGAGAATGCTGTATCTGCAGTGAAACACCTCCCCTTGGGCAGAAAACTATATAGACCTAGGAATGAGTAGTACATGTAATATAATTCACAATTTAAAAATGGAACCAAATTTAATATCGTTAAATTCTCTAATTATACTCTCTTCTCTTTTTAGGAGATATGAAGTGGGCACTTTCCCTTGTTGTATCACATAAAGGATCATCACCCTTTGTACGTATTTGAAGTCCAGGTTTATCAGAATTGAAATTATATCTGTTTTTAACGTGGAACATTTTTCTACGTAACACCCGAGGAAATATAATAAGTACAGTATTGTCCCTTAAGGAATCGCGTCGATGCCACTCGCAATGCATTCATTTGTTTGTTCATGATCCAGGTTATGTTTCCACTACAACACTCACCAAGTGGAACGCGTAACCAATGCTTATAATGCTAGCGGATTACTGGATTGTCCTAAGTATAGCCCTCCAAGTTTCACCTTCTCTCCGCATAATGTTGCGAAGGAAAATAGCCCAGATATGTATTCCATCAAGGCGTATTCGGAATGGTATAACCCAGAAAAGGGAAAAATGAATAGTCCTCACTATTGAAGTCAGCCTCACAGATTATGGACTAGAACTACGTTTGTCTTCGAGGGAGGTTATGAGCGAAATTGACGAAAGAAATATTTTCAATTTGTGTTGTTTAATGGCTGAATGATTTACAGAATACAAAACAAGCTTAAAGACTAAAGGGAATACATTGTTTACAAAGTATGTTTACAGTCTAGACTTACAGATTAATGCAATGTTTTAGAAGTGGATGGTTGTGGAGTAACGTAGTGAGTCTTATTCTACACCAGCGGTGACCAAATCTCGAACTGCAGTGATTATATGCGACAGACAGCCTATGAAGTAAGAAGACGGAGGAAAGATTCTTGGCATGAAAACTACAACCAGTGGTGGTTCCTGTACTATCACCTTGATCAATCCAGCGGATAAAAATCGCAAGCTTTGCTGTATCGGTAATGTCACTGCTATCATCAAGAACCATTGAATAATATATGATTTTTCTTGCTTCCTTTTTAACCTTCCTCTTGAATATAATCAGGAATTTTCTAAATTCTTCTCTCGATACTTGGTCGAGAATCGAAGTTCTTTCAAAATTAAAAACTTCTTATGGACAAGTTATTTAAGCTACTTTAATCATTACTCTTTTGAGAAATTCTGTTCTATTAAAAGGCTTTAGAGCACGAGATATTTCAAACCCCATTGGGTAGCTGATTTCCTTACATTATTTATGTCATCTTTCTCTTCCTGGCTATGATTTAAGTATATCAATTCCTGGCGTTTAACAGTTCGCTGGCAAGTAATATTGAATCAGTTTTTCTACAATATTATTATTAAATGAATAACTAATAAATAGTTACCCTCATCTAAAGATTAAAATTGAGATAAAACCTAGTAATTTTAGCCTTCTAGGGAGAAGATCTAAAAATATCAATATTCATGCAAGTACAGAAGAATGATAAAAACACATACTTAATGGTCAATAATAATGATAATGATAATAATAATAATAATAATAATACATTATTCAGCGTGGCAATTAATGTTTCTATATGCTCCTATTGAACCGTTGAGTAAAGTAAATATATTACATTTTGTCCGACAGAACAAGAAAAAAGTTCTCCTTCTCATTCTATACGAAATCACCTCTTACTGCTTGTAGAGACAGAATTTGTAGAGCGACATGATACCGTCACTGCTTGTCTTCAGTACATGAATAAAACACACAGCAATGTACAGGAAACTCCTCGTACCCGTTTGAATTTCTATGATTACATGATGTAATCACGACACCCGCTTTTGTCACCGCTGTTCTACACCCACAGAGTTCACGAAGCACACATGCGCTGCAGTTCTCTTGAGCTTTCACTGCTGTCTCTTGTACTTCGCAGCGGTGATCTTGGGCTTGTTTCATTTGTCTTCGGATGCTCTTTTCTTCAGTTGTGCTCGTTACGACTTTTGCATTCTCTCAACGTTTGAATTATGAGACATTAAAAAAGTTAACAAATCGACGGTCCAGTTCAAAAGGGAAACAACTCAATATTTGAAGTTTTGAGAGAACGACATTTTAAAGTTTCAATGTTGCTGTGAAAATTCCAGGGATCACTGGAATTACTCCAAATTATGTTAATAGTGTTTCATATAAAGCATAAATTCCAATTAGAATGATGTTAATTGGATTTTAAATAGCAAATTGGACTCTAAAATACAGTTATCTCTAAACTATAAATTTTGAGTTGTTTCCCTTTTAAATTGTGTCGTCGAAATTTTCACTACGTTACTACTTTTTAGATGCTGAGAGTAAAATTTTCCCAGGATCATGTTCTCGCATTTATTTATTCAATCTCATTTCGCTCCAATGTCCGGATCAGTTGAGCTCTCACAGACCGCGTATTCCGAATCTCACCGGACCCGTGGACAACAATGACGTCATGCTGCAGCTAACTAATAACAAAACTGCTGGAAGGTTCGATGGCTATCATGGCGGCTGTACAAGTTGTTGTCTGTGCTACGCTAGCAAGATTTTGCGACATTTCCGTTCTGTCATCACCTTCAAAGAAAAGAGAGCATAAATAATTTATTTCTTGATGTTCGCTCATAAGCCATTAACATATTGCTTTTACGTTGTGCTCATTACAAACAATACAACAGAACCAAAGCAGAACACACCGCCATGACACAACAGTGCACGCTGTCATTCGTCTTCTAATTCCCGCCCTATACAAGAACCAATCAGATTCACTGATGACGGCTGATGGAGACTGCCATCACCTGTGCAAGTTGATGGAACCGGTGCGACACCGGTGGAGCATCAGTGACGTCATCGTTGATATTCGGAACACCGTGATGCCATCAGATTGCTCAGCGCTGAGATTTGGAATACACTCACAAGGGAAGTACCCCAGCTCGAACGGGTAAAACCGAGTGTAAATGCGTTTAAAATACAGAGCTGTGCTTGTTCTATCACACATCAAGGTTATTTATCTGTAAAACTCCGCAGTCGTGTACAATCAATGATTGAAGAATAACGAATCTAATGACTAGAGAAGCGCAAATCGCTGAAGAAACAACACCGTGTAACAGACAGTTATAACAAGGAGATCCACAAAATACATAAATGAGGGATTATGTGGCAAGAAGCTACACGACATTTGCTTTAAATAATATACGAGTATAGGATATTTCAAAAGTCAGTTCAAACATTATACCGCTATCAATATTATAATATGAGATAAGGAAAAAACAAGAACATCACAGTGTTGGATAAACAACGGGGTGTACAAAACATTGGGAAGATATTCGCCGTTCTCTTGTTCAACGTACAGCTTTCTTTCTGCGACACCATATACAGCATTTTACAGATAATGTCTTGGAATATTGGCAATTTCTTGCGAGATGGCATCTTTCAGTTGCAGTAGTGTTGTTGGATGTATCAGGAAAACTCGTTCTTTAAGGTAACCCCACAACCAAAAGTCGGCCGGATTGAAATCTGGAGATCGCGGAGGTCACATTGTTGGAAAGTGCCTACTGATGACTTTGGTCGGAATATTTATAATATTTATAGCGATTTAATATCTGAACTGACTTTTGAAATATCTTATATATTAACATATGCAGTGCGTACCTGTCCGTATGTCCCGAAATAGAAGATGCTGTGTTGTGGTACGTTCTTCCCTTATTCGTCACAGAGTGCAAATCTGGAGTTTCAATGAAGCGATTAAAATACAACGGAATGGAACGGTATGCACACTTGACAAGGGCAACATGTGAACATGCTACATCATCTACGGTGTATCTGCACTGCAATAGTTCAATATCACAAGCCACAATGATCACACTATCAAATGATGCAACAAGAATATCAGCTTCGTAACCGGATCTTCGCCACGAAATATTAACATGGATCTGTACCTCGGTGCAGAAAGTTGGTTGTAGATGGCAGAGTGAAGGCGGATGATGAAATATCGATCATGTAACGTGACCTGCAGTTTGTCAATATGTAACCGTACAAAATCAACAATTCTGCAATGCAGTTTGTACCGTCTGAAAAAATATATACACCCGGAGGTTGGCAGTATTTGGTTGTCTTTGATGGCAGTATCTGTAACGTATCCTTGTTGGGGAAACATTCTTCTATCTGACTGTAATCTTTGTGTCCTGACCAGAAATCACAAAGTAATATACCTTTTTTCACAAACATGTTCACCGAGGACCGAATGTACAAAGCTTATCATGTGCTCTTTGATCATATTTTCATTTTTACTCGCTTCAACATGGATGTTCCGTGGACAAATTGCTGCTAGTTTCTTTGCAAACTGTGGACCAAACATCCCTTGTTTTCTGCAAATGTAAAGCTTGCTCGCTAATCTATCATCCATGGACACTGTCACATCTATTATGTAACTGTGTTTGGAGTTATAAAAAGACTGTACCTCACGAGCTGTTGATTTTTCACCTCTGTGCGATAGTGTTTAAGAAGACGGTAGTTCATTAAAAAATTGGTTCTGGTCATTAGTCCACACGCGTTGCTTAACTATGTTTTTGTCTTTAATGAACATGTTCACATCTACCACAAATGTTTCTACTTTGTGCCTAACGTAGTGATATGCCTGGACGAAATGTTATATTCTTCTCTGAAGCCGCTGGTGAAATTCAACGAAGCTTTAAATTGTCCAGAGCAACTACTGCAGCAGCTTCCAGAGCCCAGTAGTTGACTACTGATCATAGTCTCTGGCTCTGTCAAAATGTGTTCTTACAGTCTCTTTTACAGCCTTCAGATTTGATGTTTTGTTTCCCTTGAAGTGGCCCCGGTCTTGCATTTTGCGCGTCACATAATCTAAAATTACCTTGCAGTTGGATTTGAAACGAATGCAGCTGTAACTGTTCATTAGTTTCCAGTAAGAATTGTAACCCCGATTAAAATAATCATAAATATTGTCCAATGTTAGATCATCAAGACAAATCAAGAAAATGTTACAACCCTAAAAAGATTTTCATTATAACGGCGGTATACATTTTTAATCCCTTTATGTTTGTTGGTAATTCTTGATGAATAATTCAGTCATTAATATTTCTTTTATGAATGGTTGGACGAGGAATATACTCTTTCTTATTATTTTTGTTGAATTTAATTTTTAAGTTAAAAAGCTTAAATTTAAATTTATTGTAGCACACTAGGTCGTGTATTTTTGAGAGTGAAAGTAAGTATTCATTTTGAGTTGCAGTTCCTTTATTTGCTGGAGAGGACGTTCCAGAACTGTTGGAACTGTCATACCCATGTGCTGTTTCTTCTCCGCCATCAGACTCACAATCACTATTCCTATCCAATATGTCGGTATCTACTTCTGATAATTCCCGGTAGCATGTTTGCATTATAATGTCACGTAACATGCAGGCAAACGGCTCATCCTCACTCCAAATACATCCTCATTACCCGGTATGTAAGTTCGACGTAACTTTTCGCGCAGCAGGTAAACAATGATCACAGGGTTAATTGACTTCAGCCTACTCATGTCTGCCGTTAGTACGTGCACTAAACTATTGAACAACGCAATGGTCTCGCTCGTACTCTCTGTATAGCTACGACGTAGTGAGGCTAGTACGCTAACTTTCAGATGGCGTTAGCGGCCGCACACGTAGTTTTGCAGACGAATGGCATTGATAGCTATTCGAACAGGTACAACATTATATTTTAAACGCGTTTCCATTCGGTTTTAGCCGTTCGAGCTGGAGTACTTCCCTTGTCAGAGTTATGAGCATAACATGGCCGCCCGAGAGTTCCAGGCACTCTTTGGGCTACCCTTTTTAGGGTCCGACCGGTTTTATGCGGTTGCGGTCACGGTTACGGTTACGGTTACGGTACTCCTTTGTCTACACCGTGGTAGACTTTTCGTTTTGCTATGTTTATTTGTTCAAACGATATGTGCTATTGTAATGTAACACTTTTCCTGAAAATCGTTACGGAGTGGTTGGAAATCTACCGTGTGCAGTACAAAGACGCATTTCTATATCAATAAAACGTAACAGACAAATCAAAATATTTCCTTATAGGTTTATGTTATGATTCACGATAATACAGATCAAGCATTTGGCTTCATAACGGAGTGCCTCTGACTGAGCTACAAATTACATAACATAAATAATTATTACACAAATTTGGTGGTGTAAATTTACACGTGAAGAGTGTTAGCGTCAAGGGACGCACATATTTCTTACTTATTCGCAGGCCGGTGACCATATTACCTGATCACTGGATGAGTTTGGTTCTGTATAAAGCTGCTGATCCGTTCCATGGCAACCTACTTACTATATAACGGGAAAGTAAGGTCCTCCGGTAATTACTGGCCACTAGGAGAGAATCAACGCGGCAGCATTAGCAACGTGGGGCCTCTCCATGCAGGCCCCCTCGCACTGCCTCTTCGCTTAAAGCGAGCTGCACACACTGAGGTACAGGGTCGTAATGATACGAGCCACTTGTCTTCGTTTTCGTTACATTTGTAAACGCAGAAACCTGTAACAGTAATTTTCTACATTTGGTGCATGAAAATATGATGTCCGGACTTCCAGTAGGCAAAATGGTCTTTTTTTTTCTATTAAAAGGAGAATAATGTGGCGTGAAAAGAATCAGTAAGTAAAATACTGTCATGTTTCACTGTTCAAGGAGTTAGTTGGAGACTGCTAGTTAAAAGTAATCTTAATTATATTCTTGAAAGTAGTTGTTAAAGCTTTTAGAACATGTCTTGAATTCATTTATCCCAAAATACAAAAGAAGATATTCTTATGAGAGAAACAGTGATTGTTAGTGATAACAGTGAGATACGTTGCAAATGAAATAACTTATGAGACCTGAAATTATCTTTACTGATATCACGTCTTCATCAGCTGATTTTGATTTTATTTTATTGGGTTATTTTACGACGCTTTATCAACATGTAGGTTATTTAGCGTCTGAATGAAATGGAGATGATAATGCCGGTGAAATGAGTCCGGGGTCCAGCACCGAAAGTTACCCAGCATTTTCTCGTATTTGGTTGAGGAAAAACCACGGAAAAAACCTCAACCAGGTAACTTGCCCCGACCGGGATTCGAATCCGGGCCATCTGGTTTCGCGATGAGACGCGCTGACCGTTACTCCACAGGTGTGGACTCATCAGCTGAAATAGTGATATATTGGTATCTGACTGTGCACTCTTAGACATACAGAGACATGTATCACTATCTTTGATCTGTCTTTAGGTTTCTTATTCCAATTATGAGATGAGGTACATATTTTGATACCTCATGGTACTGCATGATACCAGTTATGACAACACTGCCCAATATGAACATGGTGTTGAATACTCATCTTTTCATACAATCCGGTGATAAAGATCTCACTGCGTTTACAGTTTACTGATGTGCCTGAGAGATTGAGAAGTTACAACTACCTAAGAAAATAAAGTGTATTTAGAAAATAATAATAGCGTTCTATTACCAGTACATTATTGACATAATATTTCATTATTACGTAAGTGTATTTATTTATTTATTCATTTTTCCTGGTAGAGTTAATGCCATTAGTCCCTCTCTTCCACACTACCAGAAGTGAAATACACAATGAAACAATGACAAAAATATTAATATTAATAGTTTTACTTAAATATAAAAATCATATTCATGCACATTAATAAGCTTACGTATAATGGAATATTGACTAAACATGATACATAATTAAGTGATTTACAATTCATATCCTAATTCTACTTTATGGTAGGCCTAAATGACAATTTATACAAACACACAGAATAACCTACAAAAATCGGCTAACGCTCACAAATAAATTCCATGTATGTAGTTCTTAATTTTTAATTTAAATTGATTAACCGTTCCGCAATTACTTACATCACGAGGTAAGGAGTTCCATAGGAGAGAAACTGACACTGTGGAAGAGAATGAATAGAAAGAGGTACGATGACACGGAATGGATAATAAGGCCTGACGTTGATTTCCTAAAATACTGTATTACATTAAAATTTAGACATATTCTTTGTACGACAAATATATTAATGAAGGATACTGATCTGAATTAATGGCGTTTTCCTTCATATACACAGTCCAATAGATCTTTTCATTTCAGTGAATCATTCTAACTTTTCTTTATCTTCGTAGTAGGCTGTCTGTGGTTAAACGAATTAATTCCGTCTTTGGACATGCGTGAAATATTTGGACTTAAAAGTTTTTATTTATTATCATGAATATATTTTAACTAGTAGAGACCGAACTTTGTTCCAGGAGGCTACAACATTAAGTATTATGCGAGTTTTTAAGTGAACGACGCGCGTGCGTCTAGCAAGTGAAGTATTGGTTTCAACGCTCATGCTACTCTTGTTTCGTCAAGTGGGGCAAAAATAAACATGGACCACTTTAACAATTACACTAATATTTACAATTTAAATATGTCGAGTAGAATATTAAGCTTATGCACAGTGTTATGTATTGTAATGCAAGGTATTTTATTTCATAATACTTTAGCCTACTTAATTTGTACATTGTGTACAGTAGTGTTTGATCATCTAACCCTTCATTCTTTACGATAGTGGAACTGTGAAAATAGCGTATTTTAGTGTTCATAGTGGAAAAGGCTGTCAGACATTGACTACTTTCAAAAGTCGATTGTTAGAAAGACTGCTTTTCGTCTCTGGAATTTGATCTTTTGGAATATGATCTTTTTTCAATTATTACTTTTGCAGAATATTTATTTTTAATATATCAATGTTCATTATGTTAATAATAATTACTTCAATCCAAATTATCTTATGTAACACTAAATTGTTTTGTTTTACTCATTAGAATTACATCCACTAAACACGTCTACATTTTGATATAATAATAATAATAATAATAATAATAATAATAATAATAATTATTATTATTATTATTATCATCATCATCATAATTATTATGTCATTCTTTTCTGAATTTATGTTATTTATATTTGATAATATATTATTATGCTTGCTGAGTGGAAGAGAAGACCTTATGACCTTAACTCTGCCAGTACTAGTAAAAGTAAATAAAATAAATGAACTAATAATTTAAATTGTAAGAAATGTCATCGTGGTATAAATTTTTATCATTAGAATCCATTTTCAACACTCTCCAAAGTGAAGTTTTGAATCACTAATAGAATGTCAACTACAGAAGAAACAAATTCCCTCATAATACCTGTGCCACGCGCCAGTATGTCATGCCAATATAGTCTATGGAAAACTAACCTTATCTCCATATGTTCTGGGTCAGAATACGGTCTATTAGTGTTTGTTTCGTTTTCTTAGTAGTTGTTGTGCTGTCAGCACTATGATTTTATACAGTTTAGGGATTTTAATTGGTGCCTGTTTCGTTTTCATAGAACTCGAAGTACTGTCAAGATCAGAATTAATAGTATATGCTTCCATTTCTCTAAGTCAGTCGAAAAAGCACGGAATTCGGAAGTAATTCGCTCACGCAGATGCTGTTTGTCTCTCATATCCACATTCTACTCTTTTGCTCTTAGGTAGCCCCACACTGCAAAATCTATTGGATTAAAATCCGGGGATCGGAGAGTCTATTCTACGTGTCCCATAGGCCAATCCATAGACAGAAGTTCTCATCCACTCTAGGACGTAGCTGCGGATCATAATGAGTAGGAGAATGCCCTGGCCTGAACCACTGCGGACGCGAACCAATTATGTCCTCGGGAATTAATGACTTTTCCATCATAGCCAGGTATGTTCCACAGTTGACAGTGTCTTAAAAAGTAACAGTCCACGATGCAGGTCTTTCACAGTTATGATGCGGGGATTTCGGGCCACCTTGTAGAATGATGACTACGACGATAATGGTTATGATGACAATGTTGTTGATTAACAACAACAATAATAATAAAAGTGTATTATTTCATTATAATTATTATTATTACTAGTGTGGGACAAAAGGAGAGAAAACGCCGTTCTTTCACGTGTTGAATCGTAGTTCAAAATTTATGTATACTTTCACCTATGTAACTCTCAGGGTTCGCATTAGAGACTTGCTTCCTGCTGGGTTTAAGATTGGCATGGCACAACGCACCGGAAATTGAAGAATTTCTATGTACATCATATTGTTGTCAAGAAAAGCTTTGAACAACTTTTTTTTTTCTTTCAACAAAGTTTTATGACCGTAGGTAGATGGTGCATGACATAGCATGTGTCCATAATATTTCTCAACTTAACTCATTACCTGTTATGTTATTATTATTGTTGTTATTATTATTATTATTACTATTATTATTATATACAAACCTTTCAATACATCTAATTTTCTTAAATTCATTGTCCCTGGCATCCAAGAAATGTTATAAATTTGACTTTTATCTTTCTAGATTACAATTGGTTAGAGAGAGAGAGAGAGAGAGAGAGAGAGGGAGACAGATAGACAGAGAGACAGAGGCAGACTGAGAGAGAACGAAAGTGAGAGTGAGAGCAAGAGAGAGAGAGAGCGAGAGTGAGAGCGAGAGCGAGAGCGAGAGGGAGAGAATCGTAAGTAATGTCATTAATTCCAAGGGGCTATTCTTTGCAATATTTAAAACAAAAGAATTTAATGCAGCTTCGCTCGTTTTTGCTTACTTTCCGAGATAAAAATTATTTTCTATGAAACATTTCATAGCGTGTTTTGAGGGAGCCATTAATTTAATTCCCAATATGCTCAGTCAATTCAAGAGAGCAATGTGTTATGATATGTTTTTGTCTTTTAAATATTCAGACGTTTTATCCGAACAAATTAATATAACGTTTCATTTTAAATTCCTATTTTTTTTCAAATGTTAACTGACCTTCATGTATTTTTGTGTGCTGAAGCCAGAAATGGCATAAACAATTTTACATCAAGCACAATTTTTACACAAAACTATATTATATGTTTTATAGTATTAATATACTCTAGGTATCCTACAAACAAAACTCAGCTCGGACTCCCCGCGGCGCGCATGCTATACCACTCCTATTCCCCCTGTAGTAGGCTTGAGAGCATGCTGGAAACGGGAGCATACGTCATGAGCGCGAGACAGTCACGCCCGCTGGTTTTTGCGCACCGAGTATTTCTTGTTGGATGCCTATAGTGATATTGCTGCATGCATAACCCAGTGCTCTAATGTAACCAACGAGCTAGAAGTAGAATATAGAGTGGCGATCGCGCCTCCATCTTTGAAACTCTTGAACCTAAGTCCGCCATGTTTTAACTATTCAACAAGTGGGCGTAGTTCCTATAGGATAATACGGAAAGTGACTGTATAGAACATGTTGCATCTTGTGAATCTTATTTCAGCCTATGTCGCATAAACACGTATATTCCATTATTTCTTTATTTTAACAGCGGTCAGGAAACCCATTCAGCAATAGTTTATTCCAAACAGCTTACGTTAATATGAAAGCTTAAAGATGTGGACACAAGTGGGCGTGGCTCCTATAGGACGAGAGTGTAAGGACTGTTTAGAATGTTGCGTCTTGTGAATCATACTTTATATTGTAATAACTCTTTGATCCCATTTTTACCAGTCGGAAGGAAACCCACGCAACATTTTATTCTATACATCTTACATTGACATTGAAGCTTTAAGATGTGGAACAAGTACAGAAGTGGGCGTGGTTCTATAGGATGAGACGGATAGTTGCATTTTGTGAATCTTATTTTATATCGCAATAACGCGTATATCACATTTTTTACTAACACTTCTTTATTTTTAATAGTCGTTAGTAAACCCATTCAGCAACATTTTATTCCATATATTCCATATTTTATATATTTTAACTGGAGTTGACGTGTTTCTTTTTTCGAATGCAGTGAATCGTCGATAGAGTGAAACGTAAGTAATGAGCATATTAAAATGTCTAAATACACATTTTTTAAAAATAAATTAAAATTTTGGCATTATGAAAATATAGGCTAGATCGAACACGCTTTCAGGGGAAGACACGTAAGCTTCAGTTTCGTCGGACAGACATAGGCTACTTGAAGTCGTATTCATGCCAGTATGTTATACAGACCTGAATTCTGGTGGCTGGCGGTGTTCTACTGAATTTTCCTCTGCCACAGAAGAGAAAGCTTCTTCGAATCTTCGCTTCTACGGTGGAGGCCTAGATGACTCTTATCTTTTTAAATGTGATGGAAAATCGAATATGGTTGGTACCGGTATTAGTGTCTTGCAATGTTCGAACATGAAAAAGGCAAACAAGACATTAAAATCTTTGTCTTATATCTTATGAAAAACTAATCGCAAGATATGTGCTAAAATTCTTAAGAGCTTAAAACGTGAGCGAAGGACAGCGAATATTTGTATAACAAGGTGAAACAAACACGACAGAGCGAACATAGGCGAATATCGAACTTCGCCGTACTCGACAAACTTGAACCGAGCGTAGAGCCTGTAATGCATGACACTAGTTGGTATTGCATTAGGCAACAAACGTCTCCTCTCGTTCACAAAATACATGCACTTTGTATCGAAATGTGCGAAACACAAAACGCTATAGATTGTGGGAAGCCTTTTTTATCTCTTCATTTGTGAAACCGACCGCTTAGTTAACAAATCATTTTTGAGTGGGAATCTTTAAAAACAATGAACACGTTACAGAATTTTCCTATCAATAACTGTTAATATAGTAACACCAAATTATGGCAGACTACTTACTTGAAATATGACATATTCTTTGTTTTGTCACTTCGGTTGCTACAGTTATAAGCAGAGCACACAAAAAGCATCTTAATTACGGGATTTAAAAATCTCCACGTGCTTATACGTCTACTTCTGCTAAAACGAGCTAACTACTTAAAACATGGCGGTCGGTAGTTCAAGCTAGTACCACCAAGAGCGCTTATACAGACGTCAACGCCACTCTATATTCTACTTCTAGCTCGTTGAATGTAACATTTTGTACTAACCTGTTGATGACCAGCAGAAACATAATCTAGAAGGCTGTGTGATGTAGAGAGTGAAAGCCGTGAAGAGTTTACCAGTTTCGACTCAATGATTTAATAAGAGATTTAGGATTACCCAAGGAAATAAAGTTGAGCTCTTACGCTTCACATTAAAATAAATAAATGTTGCTGACACCAGTAAAGTAGTAAGGAATAGGAATTTACGCCATACTCTACATAAGAGAGTTCCTTAGTATACTGCAGTGATATTCCTGGTTCGATACAAAAGTTTAATGTTCAGAACAAAAAGGCTGAATGGAGACATTAATGGGTTCCTACAAAAGAGATCTCAAGACAGTGATCAGTACTTTTGCACAATGGCAACAAGTATGCTTCGTTACCGTTGATTACTTGGTACACCTTAAAGAAACTTATGAAATCTTGAACTGGTTCTTACAAAGATAAAATACAAAGATCATAATGATCTGTGGAGGTCTGAGAGAGTTGTGCATGCTTCTTGGTCAGCAGGCTGGTATTAGGGTGGAGTGAAAATATGAAGTTTATGGAATCAACTTGTAATACCACGGTGAAGTTGTGGTTTGAACAGTGCAAAATATTTTTTCTCTAGTTTAATATTTAGAAATGCCCGAAGAGTACCATATTTTGAAATTTTCACATAATTTGGAGGTTCAGATTTTTTAGTGAGAAAACATTTTCCAGTGGTTTAATCTGAATAGGATACCAGGAAAATACTAAAAAAATACATGTTAAAAAACTCTGTATATTTTTGGTCCCCTGTTATTTCATCTTTAAGTGTCACAGAAACCTCAATTTATAAGAAAATTGGGCATAATCACAAAACATCTTAGGTATGATATAATTAATGGAAATTTCATTTTTCTTATCTTGCGAGTTATTTAAATCAGAACAATGACTCTAATTAAGACAAGAAATCTGACCTTGTGCCCTGTATTCGGAATGCCGAAGGGGCTGAACCCATCACAATTACCTACCTATCATGATGTAATGAAATATTACCTATGGTCAAAAATGAATTAAAACCTGACTTAAAATCAAGAGAGCCTACTGATGAAGAGATTTCAGAAAGAGTTACTATCAAAAGTAAGGAAATTTGGGTAAAGGCATCTATTCCGACAGTCAGACATACAAGAATAGTACAGCTGTTCGTGCTTACCATGATGAATGCAGAAAAGTACTGTATACTGCAACCCCAATTTAGAGTTTTCCAAATAAAGTTTAAATATGTGATTTTACAGCAATTCACTATCTATATAATGAAAAACCAAAATAATAGAACAAATATAGAAAAAGGCAAAAAATTATGATTTTAATAAACTTCAAAGCCCTTGGGGCACCTCAAAAATTAAATATAGAAACTCCATATTTTTCAAATTTCTAAGTTAAGTGAAAAGACAGATTTTTGCAACTATTACATTTAGAAAAAAGATAAAAAAAAAACGATTTCATGTATAGATTCACTCCACCCTACTGGGTATAGTAAGTTACCATATTTCCTGTGTGAATGGGACTGCAGAGCAAGAAGCAGTCATTGGGAACAAAAACACTGGCCACAAAAACATCTCTTGAACCTGACACAAGAGAAAAAAACAACAAACGCAACTTCACAATGAACAGAAAAAGGCGGTAAAAAGGATTTGACTAAATGTGAGTTGTTAATTACGATAATCTTATAGTTTTTGTAAAATATATATTTAATATTTGCCCCAGGACATGTTTCACTTCATCCTTTTTCTATACAAAATTCAATAACGCTACACTCACAAAGTATCTGTGCATGTTGCGGAAAAATGGTACGTGATACTGGAAATCTGAGTTCAGTTTTGGATTCAGAAACCCAAGAAACCACAAATGTGGCATAAATTTTCAGAAAAGTTTTTATGACCCTTAATTTTACAAGCTTGTGTTATTTTTAAAAGTTCCTAGTGTCCACCTGTCATCCGACAGCATCCGACAGCTCAAACACTAGAACTTATTATTATGATTTATTAAAAATAATAATTTAAAAATACCAAACGCTTTTTGAAGATATTTAGTTTTTTTGTGTCTCCTCAAAAATTAACTCAGGTGGACATGTTGGTTCTCAGCAATTCACAATTCAATCAATTCCCGTCGCTGGAAACTAAATTTATTAAAAGATTGTACTTTTTAAAAATTAATTAATTTTATTATGCACTAATGTCACCTTGATAGGATTTTCTTCAAAATTGAAGCAAACTTTGAGATCCGAACACGTAAAAGAAATCTAGATAAAATTTGGAAGTAACGCAATGCAGCCATTTTAATGGCTTAAGTGCGCGTGAAAGCACCCTCCATCATTATCATGGAGCGAGAACTTATCATACATAAACGGCCCTTCAGCACCACTAAAAATATGAAATGATTTTCCAAAGTGAAACAGGCTGCAGATCGAAAACCATAATGTAAAAGAGAAGAAAAAGATAACATTCTTGTAGTACGTTGTCAGTACACGACTTCTAAATCGGTTGCTTTGAAGGTCAAAAACAATACGCAAAATGGCACTTAGTGGACTGAATCCTTTAAAGTCGCCTTAGCAACAATTATCTAACTGGTACGTTATCATCAGGCAGCGCATTTTCGTTTCCAAACAAGTTAGGAAAGTTATCGGTTAATATATTCTGGAGTTTTAAGGTTCTAACTGTGACTCTAAATGCTTACGTCAGGGCGCTACGAAAGGTATTTCCTAGTTCGGAACACAATAATAATGGAGCATGACAACTGTAAGTGGGATTGCTACTAAATTGAAATGGTCTGCCCAGCTACTTTTTTTAACCATATAAACGCACTAACACTGCGAAACTAGCTATGTACAAAATATAGTGCTACATATGACAGAAAATATAATTAGAGCGATAATAATACTAAACTAGTATATACAATACAAAGTGGAAGGTAACCTTTTACAATCTTTCTGGGATATGATATCTCGAATTATGATAAACAAGAAAGTCTAACAGTATTTTGTTCCCAGAAGGGCGGTTTTCGAAAAAATGATATTTTGTAACTTGAAATTATGATTAAGTTTTTCATGAAACTGCTCAAAATTGGATTTTATCTCATGTAGGATGACAGAGCAAGCCATGAATGGTCGTGTTACAGTAATATTTTCATGGAAAGTAACACAGATTTCGAATAAATCGCGTTAATAGTCGTGTACACATTGCATGGGAACAGGGCTGTGACACGCTGGCAACACTGTTTCTTACGTACGCAAACCTTGTGGCCGAGCTAGGTGTAAGGAGCGGACGATACGCTTACATTCACCTCGTCATTGGTTGCAGGCTACGTGCAGTTCGAAGCAGCTGAAACACGAGATGCCACAGTTTTCTAATCGTGAGTATCTGGACATGTTATTAATTTATGACGAAGCTGGTCACAATTCCGCTGTAGCTGCTCGCTTATACCGTGACAGATAGCTGGATCAGGAGTGTGAAAGTTGTAGACACGCAACTGGTGGACACTTTGAACAATACCTTTAAAAAGACACGGTGTACAAAATTTAACATTGTACCTCACATCAATGTGTACCATTTTCATTTAATTTCAAAGTTGTTTAATTCTTCCAAACATTGTATTGTGATTGAGTAGGAGTGATATAAACTATGTGATCCTCAATGTAAAATAATACTGTATTTAAAGGATTAATTTTGTTTTCTGCACAATGTTTCATTCTACTTTATTATTGATGAAATTACCATAAAATGTAACGGAACCTACGTGTTTGTTCATACTAAATTCAGTGCTGAAAAGATACAATAACGAACGTTTCATGATAGATAACGAATAACATAGTTAATGTAATTAACATGTTACGATTACATAAATTTTTATTTGACTGCATTCTCAACAGATGTTTTTGTTTACAAAACGGTATATGTGTACATCCTTTCCAAACCCATGCCAAGTACTGGGTGTTTATTTCAAAGTGTGTCATGACGTCACTATTGATGAGTCAGCGATTAGAAGCGAGTTTCAGCTTTTGTATCAGAGAAGTTGCCTATTAATCAAGGCGTTCAATCTGAACTTGAGAACGTGTACGGTATAACTTGAACGTCTTAGCAACAGATGGCGGTCTGTACGGTCTGTGTGCTACCATAACCTCTTTCGAACTGTGTTTTGCGCTGGCAAGTCGTACGCAGGGTATTTGTTATCATCGGTTGCGTACAGCAACATTCCACAATATAAATCAAATGCTCCATGTCCATGTTGACCGTCGAAGTTAATGTCAACAAATACGTAAGTAATCGTCTTAACTCTCTCCCCATATCCCGACAATAAGAAAAAACCCTTACCTCAGTACATGTTTCGAAACAGTTCACATTCCTGCCACTACCGGCGTTATCGTACGTATCGATTGGTAAGTACTCTTCTGAATGAACTCCGTACTTGCTAGGCAACTTCTCTGGCAGATAAGTAATACGCCTCTGCGGAAGTGTATGAAGATTGAATTCTCTAGGCTCATCGAATAGCCACGTGACGACATACAGCGAGCCATGACACACTTTGAACTGAACACCCAGTAGATGATTGGAGCGGCATTCAGTATGCTGGAATGCAATGACCTTGAGAAGTAAACTGCTACTGTCTACAACATTGCAACATTCGTTTTCTCGAAATATTAAAAAATCTATTGGTCGTATGAAATAATATTATTTGACAAAACGTTCTCAAATGACATAATCTGTTATGTGTGTGAAGGATTATAAAAGGTTACCTTCCAACCTCTATATATTATCTAACATAACAGTGGGCCGAAATATGATACACATTATCTGTAAATACTCTATATATAATATATACAATTAATTCATTTAACGAAATCAACTCCGTTGCGGTGAACAAAACCATATAGGCCTATTCTGAGATTACGAAATTCATATCTTTTATCATAACTGCCAGTTAAAATTTGTTGAAGCTAAGAAAATGTTCTTTCTACGTCACATGATATTACAGAGACAAAATAATAACAAAAAATCAATATACAAATGAGCAATATTTATACGTTACGCAATATATACAAATAATTTATTTATCAGTTACAGTGAACGAAAACATAACCTATATTCTGAGGTTATGAAATGTAAATCTTTTACGAACATCACATTAAATGTGTTTAAACTAAGAGAATGTTTTTCTACGTCATATGACGTTACAGGGGTATATTTCCACCACTAACATGGATAAATGTTATTTAGCCCTTAAATTGGCAAAACTTAATTTCTCACACTAGTTTATTAAAACGTGTCGGACTGTGAAGAAAACAATTATCGCAATATCTAATGTTACAGAGTTATTATAAATTCTCGGTTCATTTTATAAAAATAATGGTTATGAGGACATTTTTTTATTTAACAAATACCACATTTACAATCTGTCTACAATAGACAATAAGTAATTATTATAAGAGAAAATGACAACACTCCAAAAGAAAAATGACAATGTTTTAAAAGGCTGTAGTAAAAATGAATGGAAGGTCAAGAGCATTGGTCCTTTTAAGTCTTCTGATTGTTTGACTATTACCCAGCAAATTTAATGCATAATGATTGGGATGTTGATTTAATCGGTGCAGGCATTTTTTACTGAACTTAGAGATTTCTTCTTTCACAGTTGAAATGTGTAGGTCACGATGAATGACATCATTACGGACATACCATGGTGCAGTGACACTGGAACGTAAAGGTTTAGACTGATACCTCTGCAGTATTTCAATGTTTGAGTTGCTAGCAGTTCCCCACAGTTGGATGCCGTATGTCCAGATTGGTTTTAGTACGACTTTATAAACAACAAGTTTATTTTCTAATGACAGTTTTGACTTAGGTCCCAATAACCAGTAGATTTTTTATTTTTTTAAATTTAATTCTTTACGTTTAGTTTCAACATGTTACGCCATGTTAATCGGCGATCTAAATACATACCTAAATATTTAACATCGTCTGCTTCGGGAAGTTCTTGGTTCCAAAAGTAACATGAACTGATTTGTTTTCACTCGCTTGTATTCTCCATTTAGTTAGCCAGTCTTCCGTTTGTTTCAATTAATTCTGCAGGTTTTTCAGATGCTGTTGATGGATCTTGATGTGAAGCAAGAATAGCAGTGTCATCAGCGAAAGTAGCTACCAATACTTAATTAGAAATTGGAAAATGAGCTGTATAAATTGTATACAGTATAGGACCTAAGACTGAACCTTGAGGTACACCTGAATGTATTCATAGAATGAGGAGAAATGTTCCCCGAACTTTACTTGAAAAATTCTGGAAGCTAAGTACGAGTGAAGTAATAGATAATAGGGTTGCGGAAGTATGACTTTCAGTTTGTAAACTAGACCAAGATGCCAGACTTCATCGAAGGCTTGTTGAATATCTAAAAATACAGCAGAGCAATACTTTCTTGTTTCTATGGCATCTTCAATTTTATTGACGACTCTATGAATTTGTTCTATTGTAGAGTGTTCTCTTCGGAATCCGAACTGATGGTCAGGTATAATATTGCTGTCAGTAATTGGAGAAAATCTCTTTAAAAAGAGCTTCTCAAATAATTTGGATAGTATTGGTAGCAAACTAATTGGGCGGTATGAAGTCACTTCATTTGGTGGTTTCCCTGGTTTTGGAATCAAGATAATTTGAGAAACATTCCACTGTACTGGATAATAAGAAGTTCTAAGAATTCCATTAAAGAGAGTTGTCATAAACACAATTGCTTTTCTGGGGAGTTCCAAAAGAATTTTAGCAGTTATCAAGTCATAACCAAGGCATTTCTTTGGATGTACTTCTGTTTCTATTGCTTTCTTGACATCGTTTGGAGAAAAACTCGGAATTGGTAAACACATCTGAAGTGGGACACTGAGAAATTGATTAATTTCATTGTCATTACAATTTACTGTAGATGCTGGATTTGGAGTGAAAACATTAGCTAGATGACTTGAAAAATGTCCAGCTTCATTCCTCCCAACAAAGTCACGGGGGATAAACGAGAAGGAACATATTGGATTTAAGGAATTGAGTAAGGTAAATGATGTTAGTGTTGTAAATGATGTGGTGTTAACATACCTGGATGAAATTATTATTGTTACTATCAGTTCACGCAATAATTCTTTCTATGGAGTTATGTCACATGGCAGAGAGTTTGTTTATAAAGAATGCTTAAAATTTTGTTAACGTGAGCTACATGGATGAAAAATTATATGGAGATGTAAATGACAACTTTTAGCTAATTTCAAACTGTTTTCCGAAAACGAGAACCAAAAACTTTCTCCTCCCGCATTTGCTGTCGCTATAGAGTCATGATAGATATACGCTGATACAACTACTGACGATGCTTTCAATACTTTTGACGTAGTATTAAAGACTCAGCTGTGCCTTGTTTTCAAAGATCAGATTTGTCAGCTAAAGTCCTGTTTTGCTTATTTGTTTCATAAATAAACATTTTAAATTACTAGTATCTAAACTACTCGTGGTTCTCCTAAGGCCCTAAGATAGATGTCAGAGTGAGCACTGAAAGAAATGGGTCACACCTCGCCTCTCCATAAAAGTTTCGGAAATTTTCCAAACTAAATCATTCGAAATAGGAGCCTTGGTTTTCGCTTAATGTCTTCGGTACATTGACGAGTGTTACTCGCACAGTGAAAGGACTCGTTACTTTCCTCATGAGAGGACTGCGGCAGTCCAATTCAATGTGCAGGCTTTTTACATCTTCTAGGCATTTCTGTCCTGATGCTGTTCTGTCATGCTTCTCTCCCCCTCTCATGTGGTAGCTACTATGTTACGTCCATTTCGGGATTTCCTTCAAAATTCTCTAATGTTTCTCAAGAGGAACGACGAAACTCGAGGTGAGACAAGTGGACAACAGGCTTGGAGCTCACATATTCAATTTTTCTCAGTCCCAAACTGTCTTGCAAGAACACGTTTTCGCGAAACTTTTTTAATGTTTCTCCTCACATTTGCCCCATTCATTCATTCATTCATTCATTCATTCATTCATTCATTCATTCATTCATTCATTCATTCATTCATTCATTCATTCATTCATAATTGCTCTTTATTTCGTCGTTCTTGAGAATATAAACAATGACTTTACTCCTATTAATGAACTACAAGTTTTAATTCACAATTCAAAATGTTAAGTCATTCTTTCTTTCGTAACCAACACATTCTCAACAATATAATTCACACGTTCATTCCTTTTACTTCTCAACAACAATCGGCATATTACCAATAATAGACCGACAATTTAAAATTAAAATTTTGTTACATTACACCTAGGAATATATGACTTTTCTTCCCCTTTCTGAGGAAGGCCCGAAGGCTTGCACTCCAGCCTGAGGCTTACTGTGCCCACCTCCTTATTGTGCGCTATTTTATTTGATTTATTTATTTTGATAATAATTGTAACATAGAATATAATATAAACAGAAAAACTTAAGCTCGCCCCTGAAAGAGTAGAACTCGTCCTCAGAGGCGGATTCCTGAATTGAAATTAAGAACTATATAATACAATTATTTGTCTCATGTCTACTACACAATAAGAATATATACCTAAATTTAAATTTACAAATTTTCAATTTTTATAAAATCATATATAATTTTTTAAATTTAATACTAGAACTATTAGACCTGACAAGATTAGGATATTTAAATATAAATTTGTTATATTATGTTCTTGGACCTAAATTACTACTATTATTAAATACTGTAGCAGTGTTAACAATCTTAAACAATTCATACCTTCTGTTTCGTAACTATGAGAATAACAGTTCAAAATTATTTCGATATTGTTGACTACCTTAGGACCGCATTCGTGTAATACGTGATTCACTGCTTGGTGCCTTCATATCGATTCAGCTACGTCATCCAGGTCTCACAGAGTCTCCCTGTTGATATTCCGCAGCCTCCTCAGATCAAAGGCATCTATTCGAAAATCACGTACTATGTCCTGCTGCGTCCTATATTAATCTGAAGATTGCAGCACCGTAGATATCCTGATTCACCACAGTGCCATCTATCAGAGGGAGCTGCATGCCAACTAGATCCCGGTCTGCCGTACTCCGCTGTGAAAGACTCTACGCCTCTGTGCGACCTGTGCAGCTCCCCCAGACATATGCTATGATACCTGTAGGCGAATCACGGCATCACGTCTGCTGGATATCCTGGTCGACCTGAAGCTATTGAAGATGATAGATGAAGTTGAAATAAAGTTAGTAAAGGTGGAATGCATCCGAGTTCCAACGCCAAAAGTTACCCAGCAATTCTGCTTAAAGTGGATGAGGGGGAAAACCTCGGAAATACCCAACCAGATAACTTGTCCCAGTCAGGATTTGCACCCGGGTCTATTCGTACTCTACAGTGGTGGAGAATGCGTCACATAATGATAATGTATACAACGCGAAGGTAAAATAGATTGTATTGTCTTGTGGAAATGATTACCTTCGTTTACGCTTCAGGCACTAATCATTCCATTGGTGAATGAAACTACACTTCGTACCATAAATTACTATTACTGATTTGTTTTTATTCCTATTCGCATTCACGTTATGTAATATCCTAATTGCAGTTTCTCTTCAATGAAACTGACGCACCTGGTCGGACATGTCCCAAGCACAGGGATGGGCATTATGTTCCCGCACGGGCATTGTATACATTTCTCCCTTCATAAGTATTCTACTTATTTGCATGTACGTACAGAGAGTAGAGTTTGAACTCGATACTACAGCGTTTTAATCACGGGTGTGTAAAGTGGTGGAATATGGCGAATAAATTATAGGTTTCATTTTAATTTCTAGGAGACATAGTAACTATAGTATTTTGTTAATATGAATAAATTTAAAATTCAATGTCTCAAGTGTTCAATTGAGATTTGTACAAAAATTACAATATCAGATGGCATTCCACCTTGAACATAAGGATTTTGGCGAACACAAACTTAAATAGGCTACATGTAAGAGTTTAAACAGGATTGTTATAAATAGTTTATATTAATAAAATAATTGTTACATGGGATAAAGCAATGTATTATTTTAATGTAATTTATTGTGCAGGTTGAAATAGTCAGAAGGTTTTTAAGAATCTACAAGAATAATTTGTTAATGTAAAAGACAACACACAATCACTACTAACAGAAAATGCTGTCCGATCACTTTATCACATTTCGAACACATAGGCGAGTCATACAGAACAACAACAAGAACAACAACAATAATAATAATAATAATAATAATAATAATAATAATAATAATAATAATAATAATAATAATAATATAGCCTAATAATAATAATAATAATCCATGGCGCTACAGCCCACGAAGGTCCAAGACCGACCAGCCGGCTGCTGGCCTCACGGCCACATGCCGAACCACAGGTGGACGATCATCCAACCAGAGTGGAGGTATCGTTTGGTTAGCACGATGAGCCCCCCAGCCGTTATGGCTGGTTTGCGTAACCGGATTTCAGTACATATCGTAGCTCCCCAAGTGCATCACGATGCTGGGTGGGCACCGGTCTCATACACTGGGCGAAATTTCATAAGAAAATTTCTTCCCCCATGAGAACTCAAACCAGCGCGCATTCCGTAACGCGAGACCGAGGCAGGATGCCTTAGACCACGACGCGGGACCATACAGAACAATACCTTTCTGTTAGATAAAACCGACAAGAAATTGTAAGAATTATTACCTAATGACAAGTCTGCTAACTTACGTAATTTCGGAGCTAAGATGCTGGCAATCTTTAAATCCATGTTTCTCTGCAACAATTTTTTTCTTTATAAAATTAACCTGATGAAAAATATTGCGGGTACACATGTAACAGACAATAATCTCGTATTTGCTTTACGTTTGTGTAGTAATTGTATTCGTCCTAACATAGATACACTCGTCCTGACTAAAACACTATTGGAGTTCTAGAGCTTATAAGTGATTATTTGTAATGTGTTAAGGCATAATGACCTTATTGATTGATTATGTATTTATTTATTTATTTTATTAGTTTATTAACATAACAGGTAAAGTCCAAATAAAGTGTTCAAGACTTATGAATGACTACATTAGGGGAGACCTGTCTATAGTGGTCCCCCGGGGTAAAGTGGTACCCTCTACTTATCTCTCCAGTTGATGCTGCCATCTCCGTTTAGAGTTCCATAGTACTTCCTTCTCTATCCAGCCATTACGTATGTGTCTGCTGAAGTGTTTGGACGTATTAAATGATAAGATACAGAGAAAATTCCATTTTTTGAAGATCTGATGTAAGGTAAGCTTCCTGTTTCATACCACTGTACGTTCTGTTATTAGGAGAGTTACTATATAAAGTTATTGCTCAAGTAAGACCCAGTTCTATACTACATATTTCAATGTTTATCGAAACTATACAAGGTGGTATCCGTCCGTAGCCATGACTTTGTTTAAAATAGAGCGGTCGGGGTAACGTGGTCCCCATTTTTTTCTGGGGACCATTTTGCCCCAGAAATTGTTAAATTCGTGACTATTTCTTTGTTGTTGCAGAATACAGATAAAATGTCTAGAAATCGACCCCGCAAAACTTTCCAATAGAGCTGGAGTCCAACAAAAATGCGCGAGACTATCAGGTGTGTTAAGAAGGGTGAAATGGGCTGCAAAAAAAGCCAGAAAATTATTCGGAATTTCAAGAATGACTCTTAAGAGAAGAGTAATGAACTCGAACCAAGACACAGTTTTAGGTCAGTAAACTTTTGGAGAGGCTTATCTACGAGCAGCAACTCCTACAAATGCAATAAATGGCTTCAAAAAATGTGAATTATATCCTCTTGATCAAGATGTTTTTCATGATACGGATTTCGCTCCATCGTTGCCTACTGACAGGCCTCTCAATCATGTACAATCTTCTAACGATTCAGAAACCATGCCTGTTGACCCAGTTCCATCCACATCCTCAGATACGCCTAATGATGGTTCCATTATCATTCTTCCTGCAGCAAGTTCTCCCCAGCCTAGTTCATCCTTGCGACGGTTTACCTGGTGGCACGTGTTGGTTGCGCCAATTGCGATGGTTGCCCTCCTCTCTGTCTCGTCGCCGACAGATGAGAAGTCGGTTTGCTCAGTTGGACGGATGCTGGAAGATCTTGTCCCCCGGTAGAGGAGATCTCTTCTCAGGGACTTTGTGGTTTTGTGGGCGTAGGATATAATGTGATGTTTGTCATTCTCACGAAAAGAAACCAAGGAGTAAAGTTCCACTAAGTATATTTATTCGGCTCACGTTCCTTGCTTGTATCCAAGCGACGGAATACTGGCTGTTGTCTTCCGTGTGATTTCGGCGTCTCGTCTAACGCCAGTTTAAAATCGCTGCTGTCACTTTTTGAGTAAATCACAAAGCTAAAAAGTGCGAAATCTACACTTTATCACTTCGATCGGCTGGAAAACTGAGAATGATAAGATATACACGATCGGAACAAGTGCCGGTAATATTATTAGTACTCACGCGATCGGCTCACAGGCCGTAGACTGTATAAGTGAGTAAACACGCCACTGGCCGGCAGTCTTCTGACCAAACACACGATCGGCTACTGGCCGGTAATATTCTGAGGACGCGTCTCGGTACGCCGTCCTTTTAAATACTCACTAAGGTGACGCGCTCACCAGACGCTACTATTGTTTGCAAGCTTCGAACAACGCTACAAGCGCGTTCCTAGACGGGAAAAACCCCCTTATGCTATGCTAAAGTTCAGTAACCTACCTCAAGTCTACTGGTTTTAAATGCGTTAGGCGCCTGTCAGACTGAGTGAATAAAGAGCCTATTACGTGCTTCGCTGATCCCCGTCGCGTAGGTTAAACATCTCAAAGAAATATAGAAATATCTAAAATGAAGCTATACTGTAACTTATATAGGAGAAAAATATCTTACTATCGCTGGACCACCCGACTACAGCTTCATCCTTCACAGTAAATCAGTTCTCCACCCAAATCCACTATTGCCCGTTCCCAAAAGAGGAAAACAGGTTCAGCTGAAATCCTGACCAGTAGTCCGTATAAAAATCAATTGGCTCAAGAGAGAGAGGGCAAAGGAGCCAAAGATAAAACTAAGAACAACAAACAGTCCACAATAAAGGGAGTGCGGAGAAATATTATGAAAAATAATCACATAGAAACTAAGAAACAGCAACAGAAAACGACGGTCGCTTTTCGTGAAGAAACAAGAAGCGAGGAAGGAAGTGATAATGATGATGCGGAGTGCATTTTCTGTAAGGACACATAGGCTATCTCAGGTCAACCGGAGGTGAAGGATGGATACGTTGTTCATCATGCTTAGAATGGGCTCACGAGGAATGTGTTGTGTTTGAAGATGATGGCAGGAGCGATTTCAAATGTGATTTCTGTGTAAATAAACTAAAATATATATATATATATATATATATATATATATATATATATATATATATATTATCTCGCACAAAGACTAGCTTGTGTTTAGAAATATTTACAATAACTTCTTTATTATCCTAATTCTACTTTCAATGCTGTGCCATTTTTTTTAAGCTAAGGTTTTGTGTATGAATGTTGACAGCGTTCCTTTTTCAATTGTGCTATGTTCTACTTTCACTACTATATTTTGTTTTTGTCTTTTTGCAATGTAAATTAATGGTGCACTATTCGATAAAAACGCTTATTATACATTTTTTGTCGAAAAAAATCATAATATAACTGTAATCATTCATTTAGAAGTATCTTTATTTTTGGGGGACCACATTACCCAGGGCCTGGGGTAAAGTGGTCAATGTGCAGACAAACAAAAAATTCTTGATTGCATAAAAAATTGAATTAGTAAACAATTCGTAATGATTGAATTAAAAAGGGGAAGGAAACGTCTTTTTAGTAGCAAAGATTGTGAAAGGAAAACAAAGCTAATTTACGTTCTGTAGCTTATTTTCTTTTAAGGTGACCACTTTGCCCCAGTCTCCCCTACGTATAAATGTTTTGATTGAAATGTTTAATTATTGCGATGTACCGAAATACCGCTCCACCTATCCTTCATCACATGGTAATGTAGAATTTCTGCACGGAAATATCATACGCTCTTCAGTACATCGCAATAATATGATTGCTTAAATAATCACTTAATGATTTAAGACGGCGCTCATTCTGTCGGATCCTGGCCACTACGTCACTCTGTACCTCTGCACATGGTGTGTTGGACATTGCGCCACTGTCACACATCTGTGACACAGTGCATGAGGGTTGGCTACTAAAGAGAAACTGAGAGGATTCAATCCGGCATCGGAGCTGGAATCCGGTGTGGCTTAGTGGATAAAGCGACAGCACGTACCTAGAGCTGAAAACCCGGGTTCGAGTCCCGCTGCCGGAGAGGGTTTTTCTCCGCTCCACCGATCCTTCATCATTGAAATGTTTAATGTAATGACATGCCGGATTAGTTTTGTATAGGCCTAGCCCTAAGAGGAAGAGAAGTCAAGTTCACGTTATGTAAACACTTCCGAAATATTGTGGAAAGAGTGAAGTAGATCACATTTACCTCCAGTCAGTTATGCCCATCACTGTCCTAGGATTTGTCGGAGAATTGGACATTGAACATATATACAGGTTTATTCAAAAAGAAAGAGCAGATTTCAAATATTTATTTTAAACAAACTATAAACAGTAGTAACACTTGCCGCACAACATTGGATAGAGGTAAGTTTAAAGTTTTATAGTGCATGAGGTTGCAAGCACTTAACATGCGCATCATGTGTTGCGCGACAAGCATCAAAACGGTGGTCCATTTCTTGCCACACAAGAATCAACTGGTCCCTAGTTATGGAATTCACGGCTTCAACAATTCCATGTCGTAGATCTTGAAGACTAGCAGGGAGGTGTGGTACAAACACCCTGTCTTTTATGTAACCCACAGGTAAAAATCACAGGGGGTAAGGTCGGGGAAACTGGGGGGGGGCATACAGGATGAACACGATCTTCTCCACCTCTTCCAATTGAACGTCCCGGAATGATGTCATTTGGATAATGCTCCATTAAAAAAAAGTTCATACACTTTCTTCACAGAAACGGAGCAAAAAATATTCACCTTCGGTGAGTTCTTTCATGTTCGACGAGACTCAAGGATTTTCAGTCCCTGAAATTCGGACTGGCGAGTGACAAGCCATTGCTGTTTCCGCTTTGCTTATGGCCCCGGATCGAGCATCGAGTGTAACCAAACGTAAAAAAAAAAGAAAAAAAAATGAACCTTCCTCTATCCATTGGTGTGCGGTAAATGCTTCTAGTGTTTTACTTCATTTAAAATAAATATTTTAAATATGCTCTTTCTTTTTGAATAGCCCTGTATTTAAATATTTAAAAATAAATAAATGAATAAATAAATAAATAAATAAATTAATTAATTAAATAAATAAATAAATTAATTAAATAAATAAATAAATAAATACATGAATAAATAAGTGAATAAAGAAATAAATAAACATAAATAAATAAACAAATAAATAAATAAATAAATTTCATCCATATCAAGAAAGAACTGACTATTCGAAATAAACACAGTCATTCGTCTGCTGGAAAGACTGTGCTTGTTTCAACATTTTGGCCGCAGTGCACTATTTAACACAAGTCGCGAACCCTTGCACGTGGTGCGAGGTGTGAAGTGTCGTGTCTGGATTACGAAGGGACGCGCTGTGGCATGACATTGTGGCCGGCCGGCCGGCGTGAGAGATTAGACACTCGCGCAGCGCCGGCCGCGCGCGCTCATTACCAGCAAGTGCACGATAAAAGCGACGTGACATTAAATGCTCCTCCCTTTCCTGGACTCGCACCCTGTTTAATATTCCACCACAATCACCACACCTAGCTGCCGGCCTGCAGGATCTCACAACAGGTTTACCCCACAACAGGTCCGCATCCCCCTTGTCAATACAAGTTTCATATATAGGCTACGCATTTGTGTTCCAGTCTCGTGTTGTAGGTACTTCCTTACCCTTTAAATCGTTACAGACTAATGTCTGAGGATTATGTTTACAAGTTCTTCAGTGTTTTAATTTATTTATACAGTACGTATTTATATGACGGCGCCGTTCCAATTTTTAGTAGTCTAGTTCTAAAGACAACCATAGCCTATTTTCCAAAACACTTCCCGCTCATTTTTCCGAACATCCAGTTTCCCGAAAAATCGTTTTTCTGAGAGCTTGTTTATCGAATATCGAACCCCCGGTGGAAGACTGCCACAAGTAAAAAAAAAAAAATTAATTATGAGTTTTTTGGTGCATTTAGATGTCTGTGATCAAGTCCGTGTCCTGTAAAACTACCATAACTCTAATCGTATAAATAACGATTATACTTCACATAATTTAGTTTTCTTCTCACATAATATTTACATCTCAAATAGTAGAAAACTGCCACATCTCAGTTGCGCCAGTTTTATTCTCATACGCATCAGCCTTAAAACCTCCACATCTCGAGATAGTGGCAGACATTTTGTGTTGCTGCTCAAATCAGCTGACTGTTTACACGTTTTGTGGTCGTTGCATGCAAGTGTAGATAGGTAAATTGATTAAAATTGTCAAGAGATGTTGTGATTGTTTTATTGGCACTTGAAATAATAAACGTTGCAAGAAGAAGCGATGAAAGCGTGGAAAGTAGTGGAAAACTGAAGGAACCTGGAGTTGAAATAAGTAAATGTAGAATATTTTTTGTGTTTTGTGTAAATTCGGAATATGCTTAATATGTTTTGCTGTAAAATAATGTTAATAAATACTTTTCACTTTATATTTTGGCAATACTTACTAGCATAACAGAAGATTTTTGACTTGAAGCTTTTAGCTAGTAAAATAGGCAGCAACTTCAACTAAAATGAACAAGGAGACAAAAATTGTATGGATTTTCATCAAGGTGATACAAGCAAGAAAGGATTCACCATTTATTCTGGAATATAAGACATCCTATGGTGAAGTGGATCAACATAAGGCAAAGAGATCGTTTTCAAACTGGACCCTTGAACCTGCAGAAGGCTTATAAGCAGACACCTGGCATTTCTGTAGCCAAATAAAAGAGGATTTGGTGTCTTTATGTGATGCTAATCATGTTCCATCTTTGTATCTTCAGTATTACAGAAGCTTGAATACAGAAAACACCAACAGTGTCAATAAGTAGGTTTTATCTATACCAGAATTTGATGGAAGATGATACGAGGAGATTGTGAACCATTCCGATAGAGAGCTTGCTTATAAAAGTGATAGTTTTCACTAGGCTATAAAATGATTTTGTATTGATTTGTTCCTGTCAGTTATGTAACAGTACATGTTCAAAAGAATAAATAAACAAAGAATCACCAAAATAATGAAAATTTTTTAACCATTCCTGCCATAACTATTACCAATTTAAAAAATACTGAATAGAAAACTGCCATAACTAATAATATGTCATTCCTTAACGAAAACACATAAATATAATATATGAAAGACTTTGTATTTATTGTATAGTACCTAGTTAGGCATGCCAGAAATCAGACTCTAATGGTGCTATTCATAGACATTTCGCTAGCCCGCGCTACGAGCGTGCTAAACAGGATTCATATCATATCATATCGCTGACACTGGTTTATGAATACGAAAAACATTAGTTCGCTGATCATCCACAGAAAGCCCGCGCTAAGAATGTCTATCAATACGGCATTTAATGTGCAGTTTTGTGCGCGGATCACCGATCTGTGCAGATTGCATCATTCGAGCGTTGCTCTTACCCGTTCTTAGGTGGAGGGGTGTACAACAATCTATTCTGCGCTTCTAGTTAGATTAAATAGACATTTGGACATTATAAACACACTTAGCAGAAGGAAAAAAACATGGTTATTATCAGTGTCTATATTTGACAATTGTAATATAGAAACTTTAGGCTTACTCAGTTATACTTCACAAAGTAGTGGTTTGTAAAGCATAATTTCGAAACAACAAAAAACGAACAAGTATTTCATTTTACGTAGTAGGTACTACTTATTTTAAAGTAATAGACCCTTCTCTTTCATTCTTCGTCGAGCATTATTATTTATTGAGACCATTGGTAAACAAATGTTGAAGAAAATATTATACTCCCAATTAATTACATACAGTGGGACATTGTGAAGTTTTTACACTGAAATGATTTCCTATCTGTATGTAAATATAAATTAACATTAATATTAATAAATGATATAAATTAAGCTTAGAATTTAAATTCACATATAGTTTATTTGGAAAACGTTGAGAGCAAGTATCGACAAGTTGGAAGCGTTACTGAAAGAAAGTAAAAGTGTAGTTCATAAGCTGTGAAGCGATGATATTCTATTTATGTCAGGTTTAAAGGTTTATTAATGTAAGTATATTAGCATAATATAGTGACGTGAGATGGAAAATTTGCCATTTTTCCGCAAACAGTTGCTTTCTTCGCTCCTTACAACCTCAAGAGCCTCAAATGTGTTCCTCACTATATTCTCATCACTTACCAGCTTATGAAATGAAAGTCGTAAGTCGTCTAATCTTTGATGGCTGTGTTAGTACAGACTCCAAAACAACGCCATTGCCAAATTCGTTTTTCCGTGAGAGTACTGATTAAGAAATAAGCGCTGGCAATATCATATTTTGAGAACTTTACTAATTTGATCTAAACTGTCAAAAGACTGTTACCTCGACATGGGCTGATGAAAGCCTTTCATTGTAAAATAATTATTGTTGGGTGAGGAAAACATTATAACAATTATGTTATATGATTCGTAATTTCTCTTCTTCGTTATCTGTGAACTCCTCACTTTATTTATCATAACTCATTCACAGACACAGCCAAATCAGTACCTGCACTGAAACTGCGTTACTGAAATAAAAGCTAATATGCTGCTGTTGCAGGTCTGTATAGCCCTGTCGCGTTCCCTTTCTAGGCGATTCACTCCTTCCAGGTAGGGGAATAGAAAGTGCACATCGCACAGAGACTACTGCACAATGTGCAGGATTTTGGCATGCCTGTACCAAGTAATGTTAAAAGTTTGTAATGCATTCTTTCGCTTTCATTGTGTAAATACTGTATTTTTTATACTTTTCCTATTACCCCAAAATCTTTAAATGCTGCTCCTGAAAAATCGTACTTTTTAACTTGCGGCAGTCTTCCCTACCAGGGGTGCGTAATGTTCCCGAAGTCACGTATCCGAATTTAATTTCGTATTCACTTTCCCGCATATGTACATTTTATCCCACAACTTCTTCAGTTACAGTCTTATCTCAACCACTATTAAAAATACTTTCAATATAATACTACGACATTTCAACATGTAGCATCACTGAATTGAAAAGCGTGTCATTTCCGTTAATCGCACACTGTGTAGTACTACAACAACTCAACTTGTGGCAGAACTGAATTGATAAGTTTGCAATTTTCTTTAAAAGCACTACAACTTCATATGCTCTGGTGTCGGCTGTATGACGAGCAGCATGTAGTGTAGTATTGATATGAAAGATATCTGAAAACATAATCCTTCTATGACAAGAACTAAAAAACGACAATTTTTCAGTTATCGCACTATTGGACTAAGCCGTCGATATCAGCTCGGGGTGGAATGAACTCCTGTTCAGAATTACAGTTGTTCGCAGTGAAACTATCTTGCCGACAGTGAAAGTTACTCACAGGTAATTTAATTTTGTTTCTTAAATTCATGTTTGTCGTCATTAGATACTTAATAATTTCTTGACCTGCGGTCTCGAAACATTTATAATAACAACAAGCTCAATTAAATTACTGGAGAAATATCAGCACTTGTATTATACAGGGTGCTTCCGAGGTGGTGTTACAAACTTTCAGGGATGATGGCGAAGGGCATATGTATCAATTTGAGATAAGGAACCCTGGTCCGGAAATGACTGAGTCGAAAGTTATAAGCAAAAATAATTCTGTGGAAATGAAATAATTTTATTCCTCTGTACACCTTATTTATGTGTATTTATCTGCACATCTTACACATACTATATTCTTCTGACGTTGTTTACGTTCTCTACCTGCAGTATTCCATTCAGTGCGCTGTCTGAGGGATAGGGACAGGAAACTACACTAAAGCATTGCAAATAGCATAATGATTAACGGACATGGTCGGTCCTGATATGCACGTCTGTAGACAGCAGTGTATCTGCACAAGTTGCAGTGTCCAGTCGATCAGTCCTAGTGAAATGGAGTACACGAGAGCGGAATATGTAGAATGATTTTCGAATACAGATGAGCCAATGGGAAAAGTAGACAAGCTCACAGAGTGTGTCGGAACAAGTACCCACGTAGGAGACATCCGGCCTATACCATTTTTTCACGACTGTTCCATAAGTGAAGGGAAGGAGGGCAAGTGGTGCCAAATTACAATTCCATTTCCACACAACTATTTTTACTTATAACTTTCGACTCAGTCATTTCCGGACCATGGTTTTTCATCTCAAATTGATACATGTGCCCTTCGCCATCATTCCTGAAAGTTTGTAACATCACCTCGGAAACACCTTGTATAAAATGATCGATTCTTCCGATACCACTGTACCGTAGTTTATATACTGTTCACCGTAATCAACAGTAACAAAAATGTGAAAGGGGATTTGTGAAATCCCTTGGATTCCGTGAAAAATCTTTATTTTCGGTATGTAATTAAGTTCAGGGTTTTAGATCTTGTGCCTCTGCCTGTCGTACACATTACAAATGTAAATAAGATCATCCTTAATAAAATGTTTATTAAAATGTAATTTAATTTAATTTTACTTGTTATATTCCATATATCTTGCATTGGAATTGAAACTTTAAGATGTGAAAAAAATAAAAGAAATGTTATACAAACATTTAGAATACATGTTCGCGTAGGCTTCCGCGGCTGGTGTACATGGTGTGTGGATAAGCTTCAGGGCTTCTACCTCGTTGTCTTGGTGTTATTGGCTGACGTTCCGACCGCTGTGTTGTGGTCATCTTCAGAGCAGTTGTTGGATAAGCAGTTCCTTATCCAACAACTGCTCTGAAGATGACCACAACACAGCGGTCGAAACGTCAGCCAATAACATCAAGACAACGCGGTAGAAGCCCTGAAGCTTATCCACACACCATTTAGAATACATACTCGTAGCAAGAAAATTAATTCAATTTACAAGCATAAACAATTCATCAGTACAGAAGAAGGTATGAGTATGTAGAAATCTTGCAGATATTCAGTGGAGAAGCTAAGGTATAAATACTGGATAGGCAGAAAAAATCTGCTTGCCTTATATCTTTTAATAGAGCAGATATTTATCGGAGTTTCTATAAAATTGTTTGTCACACAGACCCCAAAAGATGATGACCACTCATTTTCACCCCCCCCCCCAAACAGAACACAGGTAAAACAATATAATTTTTGCAAATTTAGCTTTCAGGTATAGCTCCCTGTGAAGCTGATTAATGATTTCAAGGGAAAAATTGTTCCGGGGCCGGATATCGAACCCGGGACCTTTGGCTAAACGTACCAACGCTCTACCAACTGAGCTACCCTGGAACTCTACCAGGCACCGACTGAATTTTTCCTTTCATATTAACAGACCTCAAAGTGGGCTGACAACCGTCAAGCACATAGAGTTTATGTGCACTCAATGTTGGTTGCTTGACAGTTGTCAGCCCACTTTGAGGTCTTCGTAAGTATATTTTGTTTCATACGGTTTCTCTGTTAATTCTACAAATAATGACCTTAATGTTCTCTCAGTATGTGCCATTTTACACAAAATTAATATGCAACACACACGCATGCACTTTTGATTGAACTAAACTCAACAACGCAGTGCTTTCAGAGAACACCAATATGGCGCGACGTAATATTGTGACGGAAGGCTAGCCTCGTCCCGTACGGAGATGTAGCGAATCGATAACCCCTCCTCGATCCCCCCTGAAACTAGCGAGTGAAGGTTGTAGCTATGCCTTTAGAGGCTTTTGTCTTCAATCTCGCTGCTCGCACAGCTTTCTCCATACTGGAATTACTGCCAACAGCGAACTTAACATTATGGAAGATATATCGCTATTATAAACTTATAGGCCTATTGTTACTACGAATAATAACTCAATATTTTTGGGTGGGATTGCAAATATTTAAGACAATTAGGCAGTTCATTGAAAATCATAATACATTAATAGTGAATTGTTGTAACAGTTGAGACTAACAGAGAGTAGATGGACGTCTGATTTGTGACTTCTATTGAAGTTATGAATATTTCGATTAGCACTAAATGTGTCTTGATTTTTAATATAAAGGGTTATCAGGGAAAGAATGTACTCACAATGTAAGGTCTATATTACTTAATTTTTTAAAAATCTTTTTACATGATGTTCTTTTATGCACACATATCATTATCCTTATAACTCTCTTTTGTAAAAGAAAATTATTCTTAACTCAAGACGAGTTGCCCAGAATATTAATCCATATATCATTACAGAATAAATTATGTAAGTTATGACCTTTAGATTTTTTTATATCGCCAATAGAAGATAAGGACTTTAATGCATAACAGGGAGAAGACGTCGGTGGAGAAGATATCAGATGATACACGACATTAAGATATATGGATCATATGCGGATACTAAGAGGAAGGCAGAAAATAGAAAACATCGGAGAATGGTGGGTTTGCAATGAAAGACCTACCCATGGGCAGAAAATTTATGTATGTATGTCTACGTTTTCTTGTTCAAGCAATAGTTATGAGAGCAATGCTGATAAAAGGATGAACGTTTAAACACTTTATTTTCCTATATCAATTTCGAGTAAAACAATTATTTCTTCAACTTTACAGAGATTTATGCCTATCTATATTTTTCAAATGGGTTTAAGTACCCTACCAGTTCGGTAGTGGGAATCGCATACAGAAGTATCGCCCAAAAATGGGACGCGCCTTCAAAAAGTTTCGGAACGACTGCCCTACACCATAAAAATCTCTTTTTTTATCCTTTTTGTCTCCGCTCTAGCCCTTGTCCTTGGGTCTGTCCTTGTTCTTGTTCTTATTCCAGTTATTTTATTTCTACCGTTTCCACTACTCCTAAACTCCGACAAGATTTCAGGCGATAGCCTCGGTTCCAGCATTATATTTTATTATCTATTTCGAATGATCAGAAAGTGATTGTATTAAAATAAAACCTAAGAAAATATTATAAACATAAAATCTAGCTTTATAAACCACAAGAAATTAATCTATATTATTTATTAAAATTAGTAAATGAATAATTAATGTCCGTGTAGGTATAAAATGTAATTTGGAGCTACGTATAAAATGATATAGTTATGTCCATAGGCAGTAGATATATTATTCAACAGACAAATAAGTACAGAAACAAACTAATAAAAATAAATATTCAACTATTTGAACGTCAGAAAGGTAGAAACTTATCGCAAATGATCTCGGGTTTCGACTACAGAACCAATGATACCAACGATGTTTCGGCTAGAATATGGGTCTCGTTTCATCGGTTCAAGTCTGTTCAGAAGTGGTACATGTAATATTAAAATGTAATGAAATCCGTAACTTCACAGCGGGGAGGAGATTGCTTTCCATGAGAAATCTAAAGCATGTTGCTCTCGCGGAGAAATCTAAGATATAAGTCTGTGATAAGTTCGAGTTTAAAGCACATTTCTCTTATTTACAAGGAAGCAATCAAATTAAAGATAATGTGATAGGAGTGTGTAAGAATGAGAAGGTTTGCATACGATACTAAAAAACACACACGCACACACACACCACTACATAATTACATACATGGATAGATTCTGCATGGTTATGAATGTCACTAATCTACTAAATGCTATGAAAATGTTAGTAGAATACAGGAATTAGAATCGTGGGGAGTCTATAGGAACCAGAGGGTGAAAGGTGGATTAAGTTATTACTTGTTGGTTTTGTGCTGTCAGCCTCAATAAATTCATGAAATATTAAAAGTAGTTATAATACTCACATAATCAATGTTTTTGGTTGTGTTGATGCAATTTTTAACACGCAGATACCATTTTTATGTTACTTGTCATGATAATACCATTTACCGAAGTTTTTTGGCGTTTCAGAAGGTAAGTTACAATATTTCAAACGTGTAACTTCTTAGGGTGATTTGTATTAATTTCCTGAATTATTATTTTATGTGGTTACTGAGTTAATTACTAAAATGTTACGATATAACATTTCTGGTAAGTTGGGGACGTCCTCAACATCTGCCTGTAAACTCGTACTTATTTTTATCTACCAGAAATGTAAATATTTGTACGTGAATAACTATCTATCGTGGCCGTATTTTTTTTTATTTAAAATTTAGACAGGCCAGAGGCCGCTTACCAAAGTTATCTTTGTTTTCTGTTTTCTTTTTGTCTTACTGACTCTAGAGACATGACGTGCCCCTACCGCTTGAGCCATCCGGGCCGGCTACATTGAGAAAGTATTTTTATTGCGTTCTCATGTACGCCAAAGATTTGAGAATAACGTCAATTTTTTCCATTTATACTGACTTATATTTTAGTATCATATTAGATATTTGAAAGTAAGCAATGTTAAAAACTGTGTGAGAAAGTTAGCGAAGGTCACGCTTTCAGTAAAGCCCATCATTGGGTGCACAACGAAATTAAGTTTTATTTCTAACATATTAGAACAAAACCCAAATTATTATAAATTTCCTATTCCTTAAATTTCACTCTGTTTACATAAAATTGAAACTAGGCCTACATGTATCACTTTAAATAAACCTAATGTCTTATTAAAATTCGTACGGAAATATAAAAGAAAGATAATGATAAAAGTATCTCAAAAGTCCATGTTAGAAGCTGTTAAACATTGATACCTAACCAAGTTTACCAAAAGTCAGCAACTGTAAATCTAATGTCCAACTTTATAATGAGGTATGGTTCTTCGTCGACAGAATCTGAAAGAATTTAACATTGATTTGGGGAGATACAATCCATTTTTACTGTTGAAGAAGAGTAGCTTATAGGTTAAAAAAGAAAGATAAGGCCGATTATATGATTTAAGTACCACAAAGTAGGCCAGAAACAAAATGCAGTGACAAACATTTAGATACTACTATATGCGGCATTGAAATTATTGCTCATCTGCTGTCCACGTTTCCTTAGCATTGTATTTATTTATTGTATATAATAGCTTGACATATTGTGAATTCAGTGTTGTGTTGATTTCTTTACTTATGATTCTCATAACAGAGGAGAAGGTGTTTAAAGTGGAAAATTATTTCCGGGCATACGGAGTAGAACGACAGAATGGGTCAAGTTTGCTTCACGTTAAAGAACAGTACGAGGGGCGATTTAATAAGGAGGCACTAAATAACAAAAACCAATGTTAGCTGTCGTTGACAAGTTCCGTCATACGGGATCAGTCCTATGTCAACGAAAGGAGATAACAGAGCGCCCAAGAACCGTCACCACAAAAGAGAATCATGGACGAATTCTCCAACAAGTGTTATAGTGCCCAAAGCGTAGTCTACACCGAACATCGCTGAAACTTGTTTGAGCGATAGGTTTGTTCGGCGGATGTTTAAAGAGCTGGGTAGATTTGCATACCGCATTCAAGTTGCTCAGCGTCTAACAGAAAGGGATGAGCGAGCCCGATTACTGTATTGCAGCCGAGTGTTATCCATGATGCATCAGAATCCAGATTTCTTCTGCAACATAATATGTTTTGAGATGAAAGCCATATTCACCTTGATGGCTACATTTCGTCGAAGATGCTGCTCAGAATTCAAAAAAAGTAAACCTGGTATTCTGCAGAAACCTCATTATTACCCAATTCATGCGGAATTTGCGCCGTTTTTGTCGCGCCAAAAACTTATCCCTCGAACGACAATGAATGCAGCGGGGGAGTCAATTACCCTTCTGCAACGACACTTTGGATATCGCCTAATTTCTTGTGGAACTCCATTCCCGTAACCTTCCTGCTGCGCGGATCTCTCGGCCCGATGCCTACATATGAGGCATGTTGAAGGAATTAGTTTTCAAGACAGATGACCCACCTACAAATATTCACGAATTACGCGAGAAGATAACGTTATTTGGTGTCCTTACAGCAACCTCTTCCATCAACATTTTCAATTACCTTCAGAATCGTTATGAACAATGTGTGGCACGATGGTAAACATTTTGTACACATACTGTACCAACGCAACTAAATAACATTCGGTAACGTTTGTTTTGCCGCATATTGTAAAATGTACGGTAACTTAAATGGTTGTTCTTCATTTTATCAGGTTCATGCTTTGTTATTCTTCACTGCTGTAGACCTCCCTCCCAGACAAGGAAGATATTACAATTTTACAGTCGTCGGGAAACGTGAATTGTTAGGGATGTGCCCTACCTAGCATTTCAAATACGATCCGAGTAGCTCTTGGAATAGTTTTGCGTTGTGTATACAATAGTTAAAATTTAACATGTAAATCCTACCTTAAGGCATATTGCTTCATTTCACCTCAGTTTTATTTTTGTTTAGGAATACAGCAATTTAGTTAATTACATTCAAAGAAAATACAATTTTACGCTCTTATACCTTCACCTGCTTGTTTCATTATTATGATAATTTCTCTGTCAGATAATACTATGAAATATACGTATAATAAATTTAAGACAAATTAATTAACTTAACATAAGAAAGTAGTATATTTGCTTGGTAATGAGTGATGACTAGGGACCGGATTTTTAGGTTTTTAAGGTGTCCATTTTAGGTTATTGAAATAGGGTTTTTTTTTAGAATTTTTTGTTCAAACTGTAAAAGAAGTCACAAAAATTGCCTGCTTGTTAAAAATGTACGCTTACAGTCAGTTTTAAATAACACAACTTTTTCCTCGGTGGTAAAGTTACAATCATTTTCAATCTACTAACGCAATAAATGTGATTTGACTTGTTTTGGCGGAGCTTAACAAAACACAAAATATAAAAGTTCAATGTTAACACCAGAAGCACAAGAATAAGATAGACTAAGCAGAGACCTCAGAAAAGTCCACAGCTTGTACCCGCACACGCAAGATGACAGTCTTCTATCTGGGAACACGCCCAAAAAACTTCACGAATTTCAATTATACGACTTTTTCGCAGTTCATTCACCTCAAGAGAAAGTTCAATCACTTCATACACTTCGCATGTCATATCTGCGATCAGTGGAAATTCCAAAAACAAATAGTCTCAATCAGTGCCATTGAGAGGTGAAGCCTCTGAAGGACGGCCCGCTATACAAAGAAAGACGAAATTTCCTGTTAACCATTTTATTCAAAATAACAAAAAACTGAAGGGGTAAAGACCGCAGATTGGGTGGCTTTCTCCACTGCAGAAGAGAATAAAAATTATGAAATATATTGTATTGAAATTTCTAAATGTATTTATATAAAACACAGTAAATATAGACGAATATATCAATCGTGGTTTAGGTTTTTTAGTTCTCAGGTTTTCTTTAGGTTGAACAGAATTTACATATGACTCTTATGGTCATGATTCTGATCAATATCTAAGAAATTACGAGTTAACACTCAAATTTTCCTAACGTATTTTGAATTTATAATGAACAAAAATGAATCATCTCCCCATAAATAAACGTATAAATAGAAAAAGAGTTTATTAATTTTTTTCCATCATCCCAAAACAAAATAAATTAAACAAGCCATCATGTTCTTTTCAGTAGGCATTGTAAAGGAAGCAATAGTCTGTATTGTACTACCGCTGTACATATTCACCTCTGGTGGCCCCCTAGCCGCGAAAGCGGAGAAGAGTATAGGTGCCCGAGAGAACGACTGTTTACACGGCGGACGACGTACTCGTGGCGAGCTGATGGTGACATGACTGTAATAGACGGTTGAGTACTTAAAGCTTGGTTCAGTTTCATCTTTCTTGCTGAATGTAGTAAACAAATATTCGATGATTTGAAAAGTCTGTGCAGTTAATTCTGGTCTCGAAAGTTACCAGTCCTGTCCTTTTTCGAAACTTGATTAATTATGTACGAGCAACACACACAAAATCATTTAGCAATGTATCGCCATATTTTTAGATATTCATTCACAAAATCGACGCCGTTGACTACAGATATATTAATTCATTCATAGTGTTCTGCCCAAGGGCAGATTTTTCACTGCAAACTATTCATTCTCCGGTCTTCCCCCACCTTTTTTTTAAGTATCCGCATATGATCTATATCTTAAAGTCGTCTATCACCTGATATTTAGTCCACACCTTACAGTAACGGTTAGCGCGTTTGGCCGTGAAACCAGGTGGCCCGGGTTCGAATCCCGATCGGGTCAAGTTACCTCGTTGAGGTTTTTCTAGGGTTTCCCCTCAACACAATATGAGCAAATGCTGGGTAACTATCGGTGCTGGTCCCCGAATCATTTCACCATCATTATCATCTTCATCTCATTCAGACGCTAAATAACCTAAAATGTTGATACAACGTCGTAAAATAACCTGATATCTTCTTCTGCTCGAACTTTTTTCGTTCACCATTCCTTCCAGTGCATCCTTTAGTAGCCAGTTTCTTCTCAGTCAGTAACCCAGCCAATTCCTTTTTCTTTTCCTCATCACTTTCAGCATTATTCTTTCCTTACCCACTCTTTCCAACACATCTTCGTTTCTTATTCTGTCTGTTCATTTCAAACGCTCCATTTTCTCCATATTCAGATTTCAAGTGCTTCTAGTCGCTTCTCTTCACTCCGTCGTAATGTCCATGTCTCTGTCCCATATAATGCTATACAACACACACGGCACTTCACTGGTCTCTTCCTTAGTTCTTTCTCCAGAGGTCCGCAGAAGATGCTCCTTTTTCTATTAAAAACTTCCTTGCCATTGTTATTCTCCTTTTGACTTCTTGTCAGCAGCTCATGTTACTGCTTATAATACACCCCAAGTATTTGAAGCTGTCCACTTGCTCTGCTGCCTCATTTAAAATTCGCAAGTTTAACTTCTTTACTTTTCTTCCTATGACTATGATCTTCGTGTTATTCGCATTTATCGTTATCCCATACTGCTCACAGCTGTCATTTAGCTCCAGTAGCATATCCCTTAGTATTATCTCCTCTTCTGCTAACAACGCCATATCATCAGCAAATCTTATACATTTTATCCATTTTCCTCCTAATATCACTCCTCCCATGTTCTGGAAACAGTTCTTCACTAAATCATCCAAGTATATGTGGAACAGAGTGGGGGTTTTCCCCCTTGTCGTACTTCTGTCCCTATTTCGCTTCCTTCTGACATTTCTTCTCCTATTCTGATCTTGACTCGTTTCATATAAAGGTTACTGAACAACCTCCTCTCTTTCTAATCCATACCAATTTATATGAATTAATAAAAACAGTAATCTGACCGAAAGGGTGATGTATTTCAGAAAAGTGACTTCTAGATTTGTAACCAACAAACATACAAGCTTCTGAAGATCAATTGGTATTAAGATTTTTATATTAACGAAGTTCAAAATACTGAAGTTTAATAAAATTCCAGAATTCAAACAATCGATTCAGTGTCTTTGAAATATTTTGATTAGAGGCAATTCAGCAGTTTGCTATGCTGCCAAGAGCAAGCCAATTTATCGTCGTCATGGAAATACTGCTATTCTAAGATAATCTGAACACGGAAACGATCCAATACTTCAAATGGATAAAGAGGATGTGTTTTGTAGAAGAAAACCGAACTTCGAGCATAAAAAGGAACAAAAGAATATGGAAGGGAGAATCTTATGGAGTTGAGTGTATTTTCTATTACCAGTTGTTCCCAGAATCATCAGAAAGTTGTGTGAGGACTTCACAGGAGGGGTTCACTAAGTCTGTGCACAAAACGTGGACGAAGACGCTGCGATGATATTTGCACTCCGTGTTGGCCCAAGGATTTGGCAAAATTATAATCTGTATTTTCTGGTTTTAAGTTGAACATTTATTTCAGTATTTTTTTTTAGAAGTGATACATTGCACCAAGTATAAGCAAAGCATTTCTCAAGTATTGTTAAATAAATGCATTAGAAAGGATAGATCCAATTGGATCCTACAAATTACATTTTACATTTACTCTGTTTATAATGAAATCACTGATGAAGAGGAGAGAATTTAATTTGGGAACGAACCCACTGATTATATGAACGTTTTTAGCACAGTCAAGGGAGAACAATTGTTCAACATAGATTATTACACGTCTAAGAATTTGAAATACAGAATTTATTGTAAAATAAACGCGCTTCCGTAGTAATATACTTCGTTTATTTTATCTGAATTTCTTTTATACTAAGTATTTTCACTTGAATATCGTCGTTGTTCCAGCAGTTACTCGTATGTGACATATTTATCGATTTTCAGATTTTTGTCTATTAAATAACTTAAATAGTGATACAGAAAATAGTAAAATGTTGTATACCTATTTAATTATATTTATTTCTTCCGAAAATGTAAGGATTCACAATCTCCTATGTAGGCCTACCACTGGCATAGGATGAATAAATTTGTATTTCTTCCTACTGAAAAAATTTTTATATTTTGCACATAGGAGTTATTGCAAGACAACGACGATATATACTTGCTTAGGCCAATCTTATAAAATTTTTGGGGCTATCATTTCTGATAGAATGAGTAACAGATCACCGTGGAAGTTTGCTAGCAACAACTATCATTATTAATGAGATTGGTTTCCTCTTTAAGTTGTTCAATATGTAGGTTTGTTTGGAAAAACAACCATAGTCCAAAAACATAAATTTTCAGGAGAAACAGAAAATTATCTCGCAAGAGTGTTGTTGACATGTCAAGTATGAAATCATGCCGTTTCTTAAGGTGTTGAAGAAGCTTGGGAAAACTTAAGTATATTTATACTTAAATTTCCTCATGCAAATACATATGCAAGTGTAGGATAACTCCGTTGTAGGAGATTACTAAACCTTACCGCTGCGCTGGAGGCGGAGTCGGAGTTTTCCTTCATTAATCTGAACTATTTTCGCTACTGATTGACAAGTCTTCTCACGCAGCATTGCTATCAGTTAAACATTCTCCTAATGAAATTATTCTGTCAGTTTCACTGTTTATTACATTAATGCTAGAAAAATATTTTTCTTTGTTATTTTTAACGTGCTCAACACATTTCTTCCATTTGTCTTTTCCATATTCTGCGTAAAGGCGGGACACAATCGTTCCTTTACGTTAATTGGGGATTCAATTTCTGGCACAAAAATCCATTTGAAAAGACTGAAGACAACTGACTAAACATTTTAGTATATCTCTTTAAGTAACTGAAACCAATCAAAACAATAAATGCTTATATTTAAAGCATGGTTGTGTTTTGAAGATAAATAATGTTTATGTATGCGCTACTTGACGGACTGCGAGCAGTCAGACATAAACTTAACAAATGATATCTTGTTGACTCATTCTGTTAACGTGGGATTTTTTCAGTAATCTATTTATACGATTTCATACACTGCAACTACCCACTTATCTCTTCAAGAAAAAAAGTTTATCGCTAATCACTTTCTACTTCAAAAACAAATTTTCCCACACTAGTACAAAACAAACGTCAATTAATCCTCCGCTGGGCATGTGGGGTCTTTTGAGATCCCATGACCCATTTGCCAATACGCGTAACATTTTTAACGTGCCCAGCGGAGGGTTAAGAAGTCTTATATTTGTTATATCGCGGTGACTCAAACATCTTAAAAATCTGGAAACAATACTCTTCAACATGCTTTTTTTTCTTATTAGAATCTGACTACTACTTTTTGAGTTATTATTAAGTATAAAAATGCGAAAATATTCTGCTTCATTCAAAGTCTACGTAAGTAACGCCTTCTTCCGTTATTGGCTGACAATTAGAAAGGAAGAGGTGAACTGTATATTGTGTCATTCTTTAAGATTGACGCATGCGCAGACAAACGGAGTTTTCTAAGTTGTTCTATAACTGTGGACAATGGTTGTTTTAAGAAAAAAATTCTGTGTTGTGGCTGAAGTATTCCTCTCCTTTAATCTTCTTTTTTCCTTATTATATCCTGTTTCTTCTCCTTCCGTTGCTTACGTTTCTTCCATGGGGTTACTTCTGCACCTAAAGATGACTCCATAACTAATATAACCATTCACGTGCTAAAGTATCTTTCTCTGAGGTGGATTTTGCCGCGTAGGTACATAAGAAGCAGTACTGCCAATCCACTACAATTCAACATTGTATGGATAAATATTTCAAGATGACATGAATGGGATATTTGTAAATTATACCATCGTCCTGGAGAATGGCTGTGTTCACAAAAACAGTCTTTGTACTATGGTTGTTTTATGAAAACTGCTGAAAATTCCCACTCTTATAACATAGGGCTATGATGATGTATTTTTCCACTAACAACTAATTCTGTAGATGGCCGCTACAATATGCTCACCACATGCTTAATATATCAAATTTTCATTCATTTTGGACTATGGTTCTTTTGTAAAAACCCTTCATATTTATGCCCTTGGAGAGTGTGTATTCTTGAATTTTATAACCGTCACAAACTGGTCCCTCTATTAATCGAAAAATGTATGTTTCTTATTCAGTTCATTCTTCGAAGTCTGGAACGGAAGCTATAGACTAGTGTTTTCCAAGTATAACCGCCAATTTCACAATTTTACTTTAAATTATTTAATTGGAACCACATGCAAAATAAAAACTGGCGACCTCTTGTTTGATATTTAAAAAATGTTACCTCTCGCATGTCAAAACTCATGATAAGGTTACCTTGAAGCTACGAGTTCTCTCTTCATGTCCCGAAATAATTAAAATTAAACCAGAATATACTGCACTAAGTAAGTATGTTGTACCCCACAGCAGTGTGTTACGAGATGTTTTTCTTTTCCAGTATTCCTCTATGTCATGAATTTCTCGCAGTTAGGTAGTGCTGACAAAACACAGCTCAGCCAATGATCACATTATAATACTATTGATTTTTCTGCTAAACCATCAAAAGAAAGAAGGAATGAATAGAATGATTCAGTGAACTAAAAAAATCCGTTATCAGTACTGGCACACATTGTTTACACACTATCGTCACTTCCCTTTCGCAGCGCTGTTAGCGTGCTGAGTGCGGGCTACAGAATGTCAGATTTGAAATCCAATGATTATATTATTCTAGAATATTCGGTTAAATGAATTTTCTTAATACTACCGTCATGTTTAATGTAAAGCCCTTTAAAAATGCGAATTTAAGTCCTCAAAAAACAAAATGATATTTCTATATTCATATGCCTACATACAGAGTATAAAGGGTATAAGTGTCATTATTTTAACTGATGATTATTCATGTCATAAGGAAGAAAAAATGCCTTTACAATTTTTTTCTAATTGTAATATTTAACTAATTATTAAAGTTTACAACGTTGCTGGATAGGAAGGAGCGGGTTTATAAGTACGTAGTACAGCTCAAACGGATACAGACATACCGGTACAGATGCTCTGTTCTAATGCAGGAGCGGACCTTGATAATACTGTTGTGTACATAAAACGAGCAGCAAATACAAAATTCCAATCTCATTAATAGAACATTATGGTAAATTTACATTTTATGTAACAATATTGTTCCATTTTTTATTGTATGTCTAAAAATAGACAATAACGGTTTTCTGCACAAAATCACATAAACTTTTTTCTTGTGCCAAATTTTAATCTCTCCCGCTTCCGCAAAGCAGTATCATTTCTTAACAATTTTCTGGTTGCGTGATTTTTGAAACGGGATAAGAGATTCCTGATTTCTAAAAATCGTTGAGAAACTGCTATAAAAGTTCGCCGATTAGGTAACCTTCTTTGAGGAAAAAGTTGACGGTACATCCTTTTTGTCTCACTTGAATTACGACGACTTTCCCCATAAATTAATAACATATGGTATTTCTACACTGTAAATGACATGCAAGTTGTTTATTGAATACCCTGTACTGAACTGTCATCCGCTCCGCAGTAGACCTATGGACAGGGAGCTTGAACTCAGATGACATGTACTTACATCTGTGCAGAGTACTGCCTGCTGAACACGTTGCCACGTCTCTCACGCCAGAATATTAACAAATTTAAGCATGCATTTTTATTTAATTTCACGAAAAGGTAATAGAACACACAAATATTTATTTAAACTAATGTTAACTCTTTGCTAGATAATTTTACTAACGATATAAGCAGCATGATGCAAATAAAAAAGGGAAAGAAATACTTTTTCTGGGAAAACTTTTAAGTTTTGACTTGATGTTGTATGGACATTTTTGATCCTGTAGATTGTCCCCGACGACTGAGAAAAGGGCGCCACTTATACCCCTTACACCCTGTAAAACCCTAGCAGTGTAGCTAATTAATGACATAGGTTCAGTTTTCGTTGTTGTTTATACCAAATCGGTTTTAGACTACATTTATGAAATAATATTTTGATAAAGTATCTGCAAAAATGGTAATTATATCTCATTTCTGTGCTGTGAAATAGTATTTCAAAGAGTGTATACATCAATTTGGAACATTCTGTAGATATACATAATGATTCTGGTTGCTCCACAAGGATTCAGGGAAGGAATATTACGTACAGACTGTTTATTCAGCATTACCTAGTTTCTTGGAAACGTCGTGGATATATTTCCACACATTTTCGTTTTCGTAGAACGGAACAGATTGTGGGAAATATTGATTAGTAGAGAATTACTTTATAATTTATTAAAGTCAGATAGAGTATTCACACACATAAGACACTAATTCAGGTACCATGTAGTGAATATAAAATGATATATTTTAATCATAGAGTTAAAGAAGAATGCCCTCATTCATTTTAATACCTTATAAATAAATGCTTAAATTGAAACACAACTCGATTATAAGAGTAACATTTTAATGCCCACACCGTAAGTATTAAGACGTTAATTGCTAATGTTAATTTAGGCCTAACCATCGGTCGCAGTAGAAATGGATTACAAAAGGCAGTCTCTACGCTTAGTAATATCGATATGGAAATATGTGCAGAGAAAATGACTGCAATGGCAATTTTATCCCAGGCATTAAGGGAAAAAAATTCTTAATTCATTAATAAATTATAGAGCAAGTTTAAAAACTTTGGCTGTGTAGTTTGTGGAAATAATTACGAAATATACACAAAAACTGAATAATTTAAAATAGCTTTGTGGAACAATAGATCGAACCTTGGAGAAGAAACGTCTTAAAGAAACTCTACTAAATTATTACAAAGTGGTGGATTTATCTTCCTGTTTTATAACATCGAGAATTGCACATAGAGAGGAGAAGAGAGAGAAATGAGGCTGGCTAAATACGACTTTGAAGACTTTTAACAGGTTCTATCTGATAGTAGGAAATAATAATTAGGAATTTCGTAAGGATAATGAAAAGTGACTAGCTATCAACGTTGACAGATATTACTTGTTTACTTGTTTCACAGCAACACTCAGTTACCTTAATATGTTGTATTTTCTGAAACTACATATAATGAGAGAGAAATGTGTAAATGAGTACAATGATTCATTTCGCATGTGCCCAAATAAGATTACCTTTCATTTTCTGCATCACACACAAAACCACTGGTTTTCTCGCTCGTAACAAATGTATTTATACTAAGGTATCTTAGTCCTAAAACAATGAGGTAACCTGCACATAGCGTAGTGGCTACTTGAATAACAAGGGGACCTATTTGGACTGGCTACTGTAGGCTTATAGAATTTCGCAATGTAAATGTGAAACAATTCTGCAAATAATAATGAAATTAAAATCTCCGAAGTATAGAAATCTGGAAACATATTGGGCCGTCCATTAAATTTGTGCCTTCATCTTATGCATAAAAAATTAATAAAATAATAGAATCAGTTTCGAGCGTATCACGGATTTTGTTTGTGATAAAAATTAAATTTTAATATACAGAGGGTCGTACTGAATCATGAGCAACCCATTACTACAATTACAATATCAACAACGTAACAAAAACAACTACCTATACGATCATAATCTACAGACTTTACACTATATATTGACTTATTGTGACGTCATTAGCTTCTAACACGCGATCACAGGCAATGTTTGCAAAATGATAGACAACGATGATTCGTTTCGTCGGCGCGCTGTCATTTAATTCCTTATTAAAGAGAAAAAACCTTTTGCTGAAATTCACCTCAGTATTCAGCATGCATACGGAGATGTGGGCCCAGCAGTTTTAGGAGATGGGTGAAACATTTCAAAGGTGGGAACAAGCGCATCCGAGATGAGCCTCGTAGCGGTCACCCTCGAACTGCCTTCATGGAAAGCAACAAGGAAAGAGTTGGTGAGTTCTGGGATGCATTCTGTTGAATTTCCTCAACCTGGAGAGAAAATAAATTCTGTCCGCTATATCCAGACACTTTTGAAGCTCCGCCGTGAATAGCGCGAGAAACGACCTGAAAAGAAGGTAATCCTGCAACACGGTAACGCGCGGCCTCACATTACTCGTGTCACCATGGAGAAAATCAGGACAGTTTGGTGGGAACCTCTTCGGCATCCTCCCTACAGTCCCGACTTGGAACCCACTTCAATGTTTTCAGAAAGCTGGAACGAACTTCTACCGTAAAGAAATTTTCGAACTTACAAAACAGTGTGAAAAATGTGTGTAAAGAAATGGAGGCTAAGTTGAAAAGTGACAGAAAAGTCTGTATATTAAGATGGTGTACCTGGTTTGTCTAAAAACTGAAAGTTAAGATTTATAACAATGGGTTGCTCGTAACTTTCAGTATGACCTTGAAATTATAAGTGAAGTCTACATCTGTGGAATAACGGCTAGCGTGTCTGGCCGCGAAATCACATAGCCCGAGTTCGAATCCTGGTAAGGTCAAAAGTTATCTTGTTGAGGTTTTTTTCCGTGATTTTCCCCTCAACCAAATATGAGCAAATGCTCAGTAACTATCGGTGCTGGATCCCGGATTCATTTCATCGGCATTATCAACTTCATTTCATTCAGACGCTAAATAATACAGTGTCGTCAAATAACCCACTATAAATAAATAAATAAATAAATAAATAAATAAATAAATAAATAAATAAATAAATAAATAAATAAATAAATAAATAAGTAAATAAATGAATGAATAAATGAATGAATGAATAAATAAATAAATAAATAAATAAATAAATAAATAAATAAATAAATAAATAAATAAATAAATAAATTATATAGATGAATAATTTTCATTTGTATCATTTCGGGATAAATTGGCTTATATATGCCGAATATGAAAGTTGGCTCATGTTGTACTACTAGTGATAATTGGAATAACAAATGCATAAGTAGAATGCAGACTATTCTAGAAAATAATAAAAACTCTATTTCGGTTGGATGATCAGTCATATATCATTTCCATCAACATCATCTTCGTCAAACAACATGACATAGGCTATCAAATCTGTTCCGAATGAGGAATATGAAAGATTATGATTCATCTTGATTTATGTTTTATAACGTTTCTCCATCTTTTTATTCTAAAACACAATATCTATTCATGTATTAATTTTATTTCTTTATATTCATAGAATGTTTTGGATACAAACGTACTTATACAATCCTTCTTTCTTAGTATAATTTCAAGATTTCATACATAAATGCAGGTGTCATGTATATAACCAGGACACTAATTTGAAGAATAAGGATATCTCAGTATTTTATGTCCGTAATATCAAAATTATTGTCTCATCCCTCTGAGTCCTGAGACATTTTTTGTTTTATTTTTAAAGTTCAATATAATTCTACACTTCAGAAAAGTCACTGACGTCAGGAAAAATGCTGAATAAATTCTGCAGGTTACAATTAGGGCACAAATGCAGGTATATTATACTACACCGTCTTGGGGTCTCTGCACATATATCTTTCATAATAATCGTATGTAGTAGGTATAGTATACTATGCTCTCAGGACACAGGAGGTTATGTTCGAAAGCAAAACAATATGATAGTTTTTGCAAAGCAAACGTAATATTCCATCGTACGTTGTTTCTGGCATTCTGAACGGGCACGTACTCGAACGAATAGCATTAACTAATCTGCAAAATCAATACATTTATTTACTCAACTGTGAGTAAAAGGTACACCAGGCTGTAGCTGATTTTCGCTCTTGATTCAAATTTAATTATTCATTTTATTATATTTTCTGTTATCATGCTTGTTTTCCATTATTTTAACTACATTCAACAATTAATGGAACAATGAACAGCACTGAAATAAATAAAATTAAATGCAAATATCCCTCTTTAAAGTAACGATATTTTGTTGCTAGCAGGCTAAACATTTCATAGTGACCGCACAAAAATCACAACATTTCGCTGTATTATACTGCATGTCACTGCTATTTTCACGTTCATATTATAGTACAAATACAATTCGAAATTAAAGTCAACAAATTCACACATCAGATTTCCCACGTTTTGACAATATATGCCTGCCTTTCCACTACAAACTGTTTATGCTTTAGCTATAAATTTATTCCTACAAATATAAAAGACGCCAGAATAACCTGGTAAGTAACCTATGGTGAGACAGTCCGTGAAGGACCAAGGTCGACCAGAAGAATTCTGGTCTCATGTCCACATGCCTCTGAAGAAGTGAATGATCATCCAACCAGAAAGGAGATAACATGTGGTCAGGTGAAAGATAGCGTTAGCTGGCCTGCTGATCCGGAGGTGCGCCGGGACTTGGGTTGGGTCTGATTGGTTGGTTTCTTCCAAGGTTTTCCTCAGCCGTGGGGCGGATACCGAGTGGTTTATGGCGAGTCCTCGGCCTCACATCACTTCATCCTTGGTTTGATTATCTGGTTGCGTTTTTTCCGAGGTTTTCCCTAACAATAAGGCATATACCAGGTAATCTGTTGGTGAATCTTCGAACTCATATCACTACATCTCGCCAAAAAATTGTAATCTTGTAACATTTTGACTTGTTCCACATCTTAAAACTTCATTGCTAATGTAAGATCTATGAAATACAATAAATGAAAAAGAAAAGAAACAGATGTAGGGTAAAGACTGGTCAATTGTGATGTAAGTAATATTGTGATAGATTTTTTTTTCCACTGAGCGAGAGGAAAATCAGTTTTTTTGCGTCAACGTATTAAGGGAATGTTCGTGGACAAGTTTCTGCTCAAAACCGGTCCTTTTCTCGCTCAGTAAAATTGTAATAAATTCTGAAAAATTACTATCACAATATTACTCGTATCACAAAATTACCAACCTTTACCCTATTTCTTCATAGAAACTTGAAAGAGTTTCAAAGTGGTTCTGGCTGTATTCGGGAAATAAAGCAATAAGACAAAGTAAGAGACAGAAATATGATCCTGACCATATGACATATTAACAGACAGAATCCTGATCTTGGCCACTGGAGAAGTTAATATACAATACAATGATGCTGGCCACTGGAAAGAAAACACACATAATAATGACGATGACCACTGACAAGCTAGCAGATACAGCCATAATGCTGAGCACAGGACAAGCTCACATACTATTATGAACCTGTTTTATGTTGAAGTAACATTGCAAAATATTTGTCAATAACACAACGACTTAATATTTTACATTGTGCGCAGTTCAGCTGGGTAAGTTATATTTAATTCGTATATTAAATTGAATATGTTCACCATAATTAATAATTGTAAGGAATTTTCTAAATTGAAGCTTATATTCGTTTCAATTTACACTGCGGTTCCGATAAGTTAAATGACTTCATTTACAGGTATATATTTCCATCAATAACTTATTTTAAATACAATTTTATATCGTTTTTGAAGTAACGTTTTCGCTCTTGTCGAGCATCATCAGGCCCCAATATCATATTTAAACATTATATGGATATGATAATAAATAAAAATCAATGTAACAGTTGTATGATCACATTTATTTTACCTTCTATCTTTAATCTAAAATCATAATAGGAATTGATCAATCTTCACTAGTCATTATTACAATGTTTGGAAATTCTATGGTCAAAATTCTTACAATGATAACTGATTTTTATTTATTATCATATTGAATCAATGATCAATATAAGAATTTTGACCATAGCATTTCTAAACATTGTAATTATAAGAATTTTTAATTGGTTATTTTACGATGCTTTTTCAACTGCTATGGTTATCTAGCGTCTGAGTGAATTGAAGGTGATAATAACAGCGAAATGAGTCTAGGGTCCAGCATCGAAATTTACCCAGCATTTGCTCTTAATGGGTTAAGGGAAAACCCAGAAGAAACCTCAACTAGGTAACTTGCTTTTTTTTAAGTGTCATACCACCAAACTGCATTCCAGTCATATAAGAAATAATACTAGGTTCAAAAAGTTCCCGGAATTTTACTACCATTTTTCGTAGTAATATATAACAAGGGATATTATACATTTGTTTTGTTGGTAACATTCATGATGTCATTTCCTTAAAGTTTGTTGATAATGGCGATTGTTGGTTTTGAGTTGTAGGCAATTGTTTATCATAGTGTTTTGTTTGTTCGTCGCATTTTGTAATTATGTCCACAGAGCAAAGTACAAACATCAAGTTCTGTGTTTTGCTTGGGGACATGATCAGTTGGCTGATGAAGATGGTGATTTCTTAAACAAAATGAAACTGGTGCTACTTTTACGACCCAGTCCCTAAACGACAGTCATGTGAGTGGAAATCGAAAACATCTCCTCGGAAGCAAAAATTTCCTAGGGACACTTCCAAAGGCAAAGTTATTTTAAATGTTATGTTTTATTTAACGACGCTCGCAACTGCAGAGGTTATATCAGCATCGCCGGATGTGCCGGAATTTTGTCCCGCAGGAGTTCTTTCACATGCCAGTAAATCTACTGACATGAGCCTGTCGCATTTAAGCACACTTAAAGCAAAGTTATGTTGGAAGTTTTCTTCGACTCTCAGGGTCTCATGCACCATGAGTTCATTCCAGAAGGCCGTACTGTAACGAAAGAATTTACGTAGAAACCCTCCGTCGCCTCTGGGACGCAGTGAGAAGGAAACGTCCAGAAAAGTGGGTAGAAAACAACTGGTTCCTTATGCATGACAATGCACCTGCTCATCGCGCAATTATTGTAAAGAATTTTCTTGCCAGGCACAACATAACTGCTTTGGATCACCCACCATACTCTCCTGATCTCTCACCACCTGATTACTTTCTGTTTCCCCGTCTGAAAAGTCATCTGAAAGGACGGAGATTCAATGCTGAAGAGGTTATCGCAAACGCGACGAGAGCACTAAGACGGGTTTCACAAAATGGCTTCCAGGCCTGCTTCCAGGAACTCTACACGCGTTGGCAAAAGTGTGTTGTTGCGGAAGGCAACTATTTTGAAGGAAATGCTGTAGAATAGTGTTTAAGGTACGTTGTTTCTATGATGCTAGCAAATTCCGGGAACTTTTTGAACCTAGTATGTAAGAGACAATGATTGCTGTTGTATGCAAAATAAATAATAATTATTATTATACCTACATATCCATGGAATACCAATGGTAATCAATTATATAAAATGTTATTGAGGCAAGGAAAAGCAAGATTTGACATTGTAAAAGAAAATACCATGTAAACTGCAATACTATCAACAAATGTAATAAAATAAGTACATAAATATTTTTATATACTTAGTCAGTGAGATGCCTATTCCCTGTGACAACCTCGCGTACCCCCGGGGGTACGAGGCGCTCAGAATAATAATGGCAGAGCCCAACCGATCTCGAATTTTGAGAACTTTCTCAGTGAATAAATGGTATATCTTAAGTGTGTGGGCTTTTTATTTCGTCCAGTGCAAGTTCATGGAGCTGTAATCAATGTGATGGCGTCAAATAACTCTTTTACTGACAAAGAAAAAATTCTGATATTGCTCTTTGCATTTACTTAGCAAATATGGAAGTTTTGGGTTCAATCATACATAGATTTCTCGTGAGAGGACACTCATATATGACATCGAAAGGAATTTTGCAGCTATTGAGAAGAGGAAAAGGAAGATGTTGCACTATGTGTACAGTCCCGTACAATGGTGTGATGTCATTAAAGCAGCCTCTCACTCTTTATAAAATGAACAGAGAAGATTTTGTTAATATTAAAAAAGTCTTAATTTCAAATTTTTATTTAAAAAAAGGCGTTGATGTTTCTCTGCTTTTACGTAAAGCTACAACCATTATTGTAGAACATAATAATCCTGATATTGTAAAATTCCAGTGAAGTGAGCAAAGAAAGACAAAAAAAAAAATTAATTTCAATTATCTGATGACAATTTCAAAATATATACCAAACATCTACCATAATTTTTATAAAAATCTTATTCCTGATAGTGTTAATATTGTAGACGAATCTGAAGATATGGAAATGGAGTTGAATTAGTTAATTCGATATATAAATAAAGAAAACTCGTCATTACTTTTTTTTTTAATTTTCATATACTCTGTTTAAATAAAAAGTACAAACATCAAAGGAATTGCTAAAACAAAAGCTCAAGAATTTGCAGGTAAACTTTACACAACATATTTAACACAAATTGAAGAAATGAATTCTTAATATAAAAAAATCCACACAGCTTTGAAAAAAAATCATTTTTTTTAATGAATTTCGGCTGGAACCTGCCGTTATTATTCTGAGCGTCTCAATTCAGATAGACATTGATAACAATTAATTACAAAATAAATATATTTCACCAGAAAATTTATACAATGGTTTGTCCATGAGACAGAGTCCAAAATATTTACACACAATCTAAAAATTTTCTGTAACTGCAAAATGACTTTCAAGAAATTTAAATTAATTTCTAACGTTTATAACCATGATGTGAAGAAAAAAAAATTGCAAAGTGGCGTCACAGCACTGACACATTTGATAGGTAATTCGTTCGAATTCTGGTGTACATTCGAAAAGTAATAATATTTATATAGTGGAATAAAAGCGAAAAAAGAATATTTCATTCCATATTAGTTTAGTTTACTATAATTTTATGTTTAACAAAAAAATAAAATATAAGCATGCTCTATGTTTAAATATTCCAGATTTTATCACACCATTGACATGTATACAAACTCGTATTTAATACGTATCTTATATAATATTGACTGTGAAGAACATAAAAGTTATGTACAATACAGCATAATGATCAGTACAGTATAATTGATAATATGGGATTTCCTGGTCTCTGATCGGGTCAAAAACTCTGATATAATTGATATTTAACCCTTGAGGTGAATTTCGGTGTAATCCGGAAGGTCTTATTACTCAAATCCACTCTCCTCACCTCCACGCTGGGGCCCCCTGGGATCTTTTTTAGGTGCGAAAGAGAGAGTCGTGTGCGAAAAGCAACGGGAAGCTACCGCATTTATCTCTCCCAAGGAAAACTGCAAACATGGCATGATGAGTTTTTCCACGGTAAAAGATAGTGAAGAGAAGCGAATAGAAGCATTTGAAATGTGGTTATGGAGAAGATTGAAACGTGTGAAGTGGACATACAGAATAAGAAATGAAGCTGTGTTGGAAAGAGTGGGTGAAGAAAGAATGATGCTGAAACTGATCAGGAAGAGAAAAGGGAATTGGTTGAATCACTGCCTTAGAAGAAACTGCCTAATGAAGAATGCACTGGAAAGAATGGTGAACGGGAGAAGAATTCGGAGTAGAAGAAGATATCAGATGATAGACGACATTAAGATAGGCTATATAGATCATGTGAGGAAAAGAAGAGGAAGGCAGAAAATAGGAAGGATTGGAGAAAGATGGGTTTGCAGTGAAAGACCTGTCCTTGAGCAGAACACTAAACGAAATTAAATTAATAATAAGAAACAAAGCTTCATTTGAACAATTATTTTGTTCAACATTATTAAAAATTCCCCACCACAAGTAACTAGGCCTAAATTCTAATACGTGGGAAACTAAATATTGTTAACTTTGTTTTAAATGATCCGACACACCTAGGATAAATGTTTGTGATGATGACGATGATGATGATGGATGATGATTATTATGATGATAATAATAATAATAATAATAATAATAATAATAATAATAATAATAATAATAATTTGTTGCTAGAACAAAAATAAGTTACATATATTTTTTACATAAAAATCATTCTAGCACCCACAGAAAGAGTACACACTTGTGCTCAGGAGGCATTTCACAAAATTTTATGACATGTTATTAATTAATATAATAAGTGAAAAGAGAAAAAGAAAAATACAGATATTACATTAGTTGAAACTATTTTTTTTTCCCTACACGATAACTTTTAATTGATTTTTTGAAATAAGGAGCATTAGTACATTGAATGTTTGGTTGATAATTTATCTGTTATTTTGTTATAGAACCTTGGACAGAAGTTGTTACTGCGATTATACGCTACAGTTGTGGTACATTTAGCTTCTGTCAGGCATATGTCGTTCTGATCTTTTGGTTTTATATTTATGTGAATACAAATTAAATATATTTCGGTTTTTATGTATCAGTATAACATATAAATGAAGAGAAAAGAGAATGAATACAATTAGCCCATCTCTGTTCTTACTAAAGCAGACTTCTTTATTTTCTCGTCAGACTGAGCAGAGAAATATGACAGAGACAACATTTTATTTCACATATCATAAGTAGAACGAAAGGAAGAGCTCTTCATAGGCTTATACAAAGACTCATCTTCTCAAATTTATGGCTATCGGAAACATACTTTCAATAATAACAAACCCTTCTGTTTGTCATAATATTAATTAGTTAATTTATTTTATTTTATTCATTTCTGCTTTTTTATCTTATCTGTGAAGATATAATGTCTGAATAAGCATTGTGAGATCTCATCTCAGATGTTTCCCTATTAGTTTCTCTTAGCATTTTGATACCACAAGTTCTATTTATTCGGCAATATATTCACAGTGCTTCTAGTATTTTTTACAATATTTCACGATTATAATAACATTAATAAGCTAGGCAAGAAGAAATTTATATGATGAAGGATGGGTGGAGCGGAGGAAAATTCTCTCCGGCACTGGGACTCGAACCCGGGTTTTCAGCTCTACGTGCTGACGCTCTATCCACTAACCCACACCGGATTTCAATTCCAATGTCGGATTGAATCGTCTCAGTTAAGCTCTATCTCTTAGTTTCCCTTTAGTTGGGCAACCCTCATGCACTGTATCACAGATGTGTGACAATAGCACAATGTCCAACACACTAATGTGCAGAGGTGCACTCATTACGAATGACTAAGTCCTATGATATATCATATGATAACGCAGAATTTCTGCATGGAAATATCATATGTACTTCGGTACATCGCTACAATATGATATGCGTATATAATCACTTAGTGATTTAAGACAGCGCTCATTCCGTCGGATCCCGGCCACTTAGTTACTCGTAATGAGTGAACCTCTGCACAATAGCATGTTGGACATTGTGCCACTGTCACACATCTGTGACACAGTGCATGGGGGTTGGCCACTAAAGGGAAACTAAGAGGTGGAGCTTAAATTGAGAGGATTCAATCTGGCATCGGTGTGGCTTAGTGGATAGAGCGTCAGCACGTAGAGCCGAAAACCCGGGTTCGAATCCCGGTGCCGGAGAGAATTTTTCTCCGCTCCACCGATCCTTCATCATATGATAACGCAGAACTTCTGCATGGAAATATCATAAATAGACAGTGGATGCGGGATAAGTTAAGGAAAAGTGAAGTTGTTTCGTATCGGAGTGTATGGCACGTGCCGCGTTGTCTGTCTTTTGTGTACCTGGCGAGTACAGCAGCGTACATAACGAAGGAACCCCGGTCCACATTGCAACGCAATGTGTGCAGTTGTGTTATCCTGCTCAAGTATTTAGTACGAGTTGAATAGTGCAGTGCTGATCCATTTATAATGTCGAAGACAAAACGTTAAATTCGCTTAGAGATACGAAATTTAATTAAGAAGTATGAGAGTGACATTTTATGTATTAACGAAGACAATATCGTATGTAATGTATGTAAAATGGAAATAAAAACCAGAACAACTCAGGCTATAGAGAAACATTGCAACAGTACATCGCACAGGAAATGCGTTGAAATGAAATCTGAGAAACCATCATCATCATCATCATCATCATCTAGTTGTGTGGGTCTAAAGACACGTGCAACATGATGCTCAGTACAAATATTCCTCTAAAGAAATTGAGTGATCACCATTTTAGAGGTTTTCTTCAGAAATTCTCTCGATACAAAAACTATTTAAGCGATAGGCGAAGACGATTCAGCTTCGACAACTTAGGAGAATATATCGTTGTTTACTCCAACGCTGGTAATTGCATCAATGATGACAAGGAATGAACCTTGCAAGGTATGTACTACAGTACGTTATTTTTATTTTCCTTCTGACTGTACGGAGATACAGTAGCATGGTGGCATCGTCTGTTTACGTTTAAAACCTGTTCAGCCAATGGTCTGAATGAAAAAAATGTAACATATAGTAAATGTGCACTTACATTCAACGATAAGCCATCTCGCATCCACTGTCTAGTCATATGTATTTCGGTACATCGCTATAAGAAGAAATTTAGTTAAAAGCAATAAATTAAATGCAATAACAAAATCCACGATCTACAGGCACTTTCATGAAATATATGATAGCCAATCATTTATGATACAAATTAAATACCCTTAGATGTATAGCTATAAAATATAGAAGCTTAAGTAGAGTAGCTAATATTTTCACCATTTCAAAATTTGTATCAAACGAAAGATCGTGCGATTGCAGGAATTTCGAAAATTATCACAAGCAAATTCATAGTGAGGCCGCTAGTGGTTGGTCGTATCTCGTATGCATGAGACATCGCACACAAGTCCCTTATCGGATACAAGGAGACTTTGTTTTGAACAAATACACAGTCATGTAATGTAACTCCGGAGCCAAAGTCCTCTCAGTTAAATTAATTGGTAAGTTAAAAAGTTTTTGCTAGCGCTGGTTGCACATTTCGCTATGCATAGTAATGTGCTACTCAAAGACTGTTCCAATCGAGGAGACGTCAAAGACAAAAACCAAACCGTAAGAGCCTTTATACGTAACGATGCTCTTACGACTCCGATGCAGACGCCCTTAAAAAAGAGGCAATTTTTGTAGCTATAAATCCTGGATCAGCTCCATCTGGAGTTGAAGAGTTGAATAGTAATGAAAGACAAATAGTTTCCCTAATTGTTTTCAATGAAGTAAGCACTCTAGAGCTGGATATAAATTTTCTGAACATTCTACGAAATAAAATGAACTTAAATTGATTATAACGTGTTGTACTTGCAAATTCTGGTTCATTTCCGCACAAAAGTTGAACTTAAAATAAGTATAAAAATTTGTCCAATTATTTTCACTAGTGTTAAGACCTATTGATTTAAGACGAAAATTGAGTAACACTAAATCTCATGGCTTTATGAAACAGAAAATGAGGCAAGTAAGTAAAATAAATAAATACTGAACGAGTCATAATTAGACAGCAGAAAAAAAGTCATTCGGATGTGAAGGTAACTACAACGCGAGTAGTTTGTCTCGTCATAGGGTGGTTGTTTACGTAAGCACAGTAGGCATACTAGAGGCGCGTGCAGGTAAGAACTGTTTTCGAATCGATGATTCAGAAGGTGTCTGATATCTTGTGTACTTTGCTATAAACCCTTTAAAGTGAGGATTGTCCAGCGTTTTGAATGGAGTATTGCAACTTATCATTCGACACAAATCCTGGCAAAAGTTATATTTCATATTTGAGGGGGAAACTGAACTTGAATCCTCATTTTTTTCTATCATAGAGCAACAGTTTCATGCGTTTCTGTTTATGACAGTGATGTTCTAGCGATTGTTTTGTTATCTTTTTAATGCACACATACATAACCGACATTTAATTGTTTCACCAATATCACTACTAAAAATGTCGACACCATATTCTTGTATTAAAGAATACGCCCTATGTTTTCTAACATCTGTCATTGGCATTATGATCACTTCACCGAACACAAATGAATAATATGTTTACGTGTCTCAATGTTCTCTGTTCACGTACGGACGAGGACTGACTGAGAACGCAGAGTGGCAGTTGTTTTCGGTGTTTCGCGTGGTGCTCTTTGCGGACGGTGCCCTGTTGTACTGTTGTCACGCCAGGAGAAGTCGCCAGAAGTACTTAGACGGGGCGGAGGGGAAACAGTCGCGCATGCGCACCGCGCTGTTCACTGCAATATGCCTGTTTCACAAACATCTACGGCACGTGTCTATGAGTCTTTGCGACTTTGTGAAAATAATAGTGGGGTTTTTATTGTAGTGTTTTATTAGTTTCAACAAGACAATTGTTTTCAGTATACCGCAAATCTTTGTATTGCTTTAGTTATCCTTTGCTTTTCGTGTTAATAGTGTTGATAATAATATAGTTAATAGAATTTATATTATTGTATACTGTTATTTAGGTTTATAGCAGTTTTTTGTTTATTGTAAATATGTCGACAAAGAGGAAACAAGGATTGACAATCTATAGCGAAGAAAGGAATATTATTAGAAGTGCAAAATAATTCTGTGATGAAGAAAAAGAACAACAGTGCCTTTGCATTCCTCTTACGAAACCTACAGCAAAGGTAGAAAAGTACTCTAACCTATCCACAAGAACAATGCAGCGTATAAGGAATGAAATGAAAGACCGCACAGAAGAAAGTGCGTTGTCGACACCTGAGGGAGGAAAAAAGCGGTAACGTCCAGACTACCAAAACGCAAATGTAGAGGACTTCGACGGGAGATTGACAAAAAAGGTATAATTGAGAATTTTTATTTGAAAAAGAAAGAGGGCCACCGGCGTAGCTCAGGACCTTGCGCGTTTGCCTGCTGATCTGCAGTTGCGCTCGGGAGTAAGTTCGATTCCCGCTTGCGCTGACTACCTGGTTGGGTTTTTTTCCGAGGTTTTCCCAAGCGGAAGGCGAATGTCAGGTAATCTATGGCGAATCCTTGGTTTCATTTCGGCAAATACCATCTCGCCATCATCAATTCAATCGACACTGAAGAAGCTAGTAGTTATTACAGTGTCGTTAAATAACAAGTAAAAAAAATACCAAGCTGCAACGAGCTTCTACCCTTTCACAAGGGAAAATTGATTTGAAATGAAAGACAACATTAAGACGAATACTGAAGAAAAAGGATTTCAGGTGGAAGAAGTGTGCAGCAAAAAATAATGATGAAAATACTGTAAATTAGAATACGTGAAGATATCTACAGCAAATAAGAAAGCTTAGGAAAGTGGAAAAACCGATTTTGTATCTGGACGAGATGCGGATAGATAGGCCTACCAATTTAACGTTTCCCAAGTGCTGGCACGATAAAAATGTTACGGGAGTTTTGACTACCATAAATGTGTCCAGAACACTTATTGTTGTCCATCAGGATGGGGCCAATGGCTTTGTTGAGAGATTCGAATTAATATACACGGCTGGAACATAAACAGATGATTATCATGGACAGATCATACTCCAGCAATTTTTAAAAATGTGATAATGATAGTCATAGCGACAACACCGAAGATGCGGAATCTTTTATGTCTGACTCCGTTCCCTTGTAGCCAAGTAAGTGGACTGAAGTCTTCAGGTCAGAGTGTAGCGTAAAGTTCCCCCGTCCCGCCTATCTACTCCCCGCGCCAACTCGTAGCGCGAAGACAGTAGCTACCTACTGGGAAGCGTGCACACCTCATGCCATAGTCTATGCGTACAGTACTTACAAACCGTAAACATGACTTTTATTTGACTTTTTTCCGCTGTCTAGTCGTAACTAAGTGCCGCGGCACTCTCTCTGCACTACAGTTTGATGAGCAGATCGTCAGTTTTTGCGGACAAAGTTCATGCAGTCTCACGGCACTACAATCTGGTAAGCTTATTGCCACCTCTCGTAAATAACGTTGTCTGACAGTGATCTTTTGCGTAACTAATGACTTATTTATTTAAGAGAGAGTCCTGCCTCAATTTCGGAGTGTTTGCTCAAAACATCCTCTTTTACGTTCTATACGTAAGATGCAGCGATATACAGTCAGTAAAAAATGTCTCCGTACACCAGGCTCAAATATAAACATTTGTGAAAAAATCTGATTAAATGTATAGTAAGAAAATAAATTATATTATTACGTAAAATATACTCTGTTTACGGTTAATACCTACAGAAAACAGCGCAGTTACCTCCGTACATTTTCTTGTAAACACGACACAACACAACTCAGAACTAAAGGAGAGTACATAAAGTCTCCGTACGGGCAGTACTGGTGTAAGAGAACCTGTGTTTATTGTTGTTCAGAAAACTACAGAGTCAGTATAGATTTGCCTGTGATTGTAGTAAGGTAAGACGCAGCAAAATTGTGACTACAGTGTAAATGCCAATACCAATTAGAGAGTTAATTGTTAAGTTGAGAAAGGAGGGACAGTCGATAAAAAAATAGCAGAAAATGTAAAAAAGCCCTCTTCTGTACAATATGTGTTTGAAAGGTACAATGATATGAAATAACTGGTTAGTAGAAGTCGATCAGAACGATCCAAGAAACTGGAATCCAACAATAGACGGGCAGTATTGAGATCCGTCGGAGAAAATCCAAAGATAATTGCACAGAGATTGACGGCCATGGTTAAAGAAGATTATGGGGTAAAGGTGGTATCTCAGCCTATAAGAAATGTCATAAAAAACGAAAGTTACCATGGCTGAGCTGCCCGAAAGAAGCCCTATGTGAGCAACGTCAACAAGCAGAAGAGATTGGCTTTCCCAAAGGAGCATATTAACAAACCACACGACGTCTAGAATTCAGTCATCATCTTCAGTGATTCAGATGGTAGGACAATAGTATGGAGAAAGCAAGAATTTTTGCCCTACTTTAAAACATGAGTGCTGCAGATTTGGGAAATTTGATTTTTGTGGACGGGAATATGAACTGCATACAATATTTGAACATCCTGAAGGAAAACCTACACGAGAATGCTGAAAAACTCAACATCAGGGAGATATTTTTCATCAAGACAATGACTCTAAACACACTGCCTCAAATGTAAAGCTCTGGTTATTGTACAATACAAAAAATAGCTCTATATTCCTTCCCAATCTCCCGACATGATCCCCATAGAACATTTATGAGATGAAATGGAACGAAGGCTGAAAAAACACAAGATAAGAAGCAAGCAACAATTGAGGGAAAAATTATAGAAGAATGTGGCAACATTGAGCCAGAAAAACAAGAAAACTAGTACAAGCAATGCCTAAAGGCATGAGGGATGCAATGAAAACAAAAGGAGGTCCAACTGATCACTGAATGAAGACTGGTTGGTGATTTGAATGAATATAAACTGTAGTGTACGGAGACTTTTGTTTTATTATGTTTTTGGTTTTCAGTTTCATTTAATGTAATTTAAAAGTTTGTTTGTTTATTTTTCAAACTATTTTATATAATTCCGTTAGTATAAAGCAGGATAATCTATACAAACGGAACAGCACGTTTTTGTTTTACTTATGTATATGTTATTATGTAAACGAGAATAAATTGGCATGTTGTACAGAGACATTTTTTACTGACTGTATGAATTTCTGGGACACTTGCTGGAGCTCATCTTACTAATATTGCGCATTAGTATGACGTTTCTTCTTATCGAGAACGGAACTGTTTCTTGTCTCCTAGACTAGTGTATAGAAAAATGCAAATAATGGTATAAATGTTATTAAAAATGGCTACTCTGATTCCAATTTTCTTAAACACCAGTGGTTTACAACAATTAAAATCTTGTGGTAAATTAAACATAATAATAATTCATAATGCTGGTTGTTCAATTAATGATGATTGCAAATGTCCTATTCTGAAGGAATCTACTGAAGTAAAGCACTTATTGATCAGTATTTAAGGCGGGGTAAACAGGCTTCTTTTCTATGTAACAGACTTCGTAAAACAATTTATAAAGTTGCAATTCTTCGCTCTTATATCCTCACAAATATTCTGCGAGTAGTTTATTTAGATCTGATTCAATCTGTTATCCAGACTGTATAATCGGATGGGGAGGAGGAACAAAATTTACACTTCCTCCACTCATATTTGTTCGAAAGCTGATAATTTAAATATGCTTAACAAGTCAATTTATTATCCAAGAAATTTGATTTATTCCTATTTTTTTATATTCTATTTTATTTAACGATGCTCGCAACTGCAGAGGTTATATCAGCGTCACCGGATGTGCCGGAATTTTGTCCCGCAGGAGTTCTTTTACATGCCAGTAAATCTACTGACATAAGCCTGTCGCATTTAAGCACACTTAAATGCCATCAACCTGGCCCGGGATCGAACCCGCATCCTTGGGCATAGAAGGCCAGCTCTATACCAACTCGCCAACCAGGTCGACTCCTATTTTAATGTTTTTCAAATTGAACAAATATATAAATATGCATTATTAAAGTATTATCATCAAAATCGTCTGAAATATAAAGCAGAACAACATGTTTATCCTACCAGAAGAAATCTGACGTCATGCCCACTTTAGCTGAACCTAAATGTTACACAACCACTGGAATAAATCATAGCCAGAGTTATGGGCCAAGTTTATACAACTCTATTTTGATAATAAGTCCTGACCTAGATTATTTTGAGTTTAATAAATTTAAGAAAAAAATTAAGCAAATTATTTTGTATTCATATTCCTTTTTCCTTTTTTCTTAATTTAAATATGCTATTCATTTCAACTTATATTCTGCTCTTGAATTGATCCTCTACTTTTATCTTTGTAGTTATCCCTATTTTGTAATAATTGTATTGCTTTTGTTTTTATTGAATATTTGCTATGTTCCTTACTACTAAATACTGTAGGTATTTATAGGAACCGCCACTGAACACGAGTTTGCTCACTCGGGTGAGCGCTACATCAGTAATATGTACCGTAGCCTATAAATTTTTTTCTGTATGTAGCAATAAATACTAAATTCTTAATGAATAACTGTTTAAATAAATATAATCCCTTATTATTATTATTATTATTATTATTATTATTATTATTATTATTATTATTATTATTATTATTATTATTATTATTATTTCACTTCTAAAAATAACTTATTAACACAATGTATGGATGGTTGTGTAGTCTTTGGAAAGCACCGTCGAAACTTAAGTCATGTGAATGAATGCTTCTGTAGATACGTTTCTACGAGAAAACTGCTTCGATGTACTGTATAACTATTCATTCATTCATTCATTTTACTTATTTATTTATTTACTTATTTACTAGTGATTTATTTATTTACTTATTTACTAGTGATTTATTTATTTATTTACTTAACCTGTAGAGATAAGGCCATTAAGCCTTCTCTTCCCCTCTACCAGGATATTACAACTACAATATTAAGAATAGAATTACAATTAATATTAAATTTACAAATACCGGTACAATAAAAATCAAAGTACTAAAAGGTTAACTGATTAATATAGGCTAGACAATTTATTGTGGAAGTTAAGAACAAAGAAAGATTTTTTTTACTTAGGGGAGATTCGGGTAGTATCGGACATCGGGTAATATTGGACAGTGCGTTTCTTTCATCTACCACCATATGGTAGAACCTGAATGACATGGTTACGTTTCTCTATGCGACATCACAGAAACCTAACCATGTCAATCAGGCACTATCATCGTGTGGCAGATGAAAGAAACTCACTGTCCGATACTACCCGATGTCCGATACTACCCGACTCTCCCCTAAGTAAAAGTTAAACCTACTCTACTCAGTAAGAAAATGCTTAATGAGTTTCTTTTTGAACACTGCTAAATTCCGACAGTCTCTAATGTCACTGGGTAGGGTATTCCACAAGCTCGAGAGCGAGATTGTGTATAATGATGAATACGATGATGTCATATGTGTTGGTATGGCTAGTATGCGGATATTTTGCGTACGTTTTAAAATACGTATTTCTCAATATAGTTAAGACAAATTGATTTATTGAGAATGAAAATGCTAAGTGCGAGCAGAAATGTGTTGCATACGTGGTACAATTTATAAAGGAAATACACTTATTGCATCCTTGGCCGATCTTAAATCAAATCTACGTTGCCGGCATTCTTACTGAGCTGTGTGACTGCTGTTTGAAAATTAATGCATAGAGTTTTCCCGACCTCATGTATAGAAGATAATGGAGGGTATTTTCAACAACTGCTCAGTAATTCAGATAACGTTCTCTCCACTTTCTTAAATAAAGTTACATAAAAGATCACTTGACAGACTGTAATGCAGTGACGCGGCAGGAACGATATCCACGAGATCTGATGATCTGCTTGTAATACTAGTGCAGAGAGACAGTAGGACTACCGGTATCTATAATTTGACTTTCCCTCTGTAAGCAGATAACTGTCATACCGTTTTTAATCTTTTCATACAGCACCTATAACAATCACTGTGTAATGCACAGTGCACATATTTAAATCTGTGGTCCAATACAAGAAACCTGTAACCCTCAAAAAGTACCACAAGATGATATTAATAAGAAATCTAAACGTTTTATTTGGTTCCTCTTATTGTGACTGTTGTATAGGTCTAATATTCTGCACTAGCCGTACCCGTGCGCTCCGCTGCACCCGTTAGAAATAAATATAAAGTAATTACATAATTAAAATAAGCCATTTTATCCAGGGAACATTCGTGTTTGATAGAAGGATAAATCTTTTAATATGTTACTTAATTTAAATTGTATTTAAATAATTAAACTGCGATCATTTTGGTTCAGAGATCACTCATTTGATGCAATGACAATTCTTTTAATACGTTTATTAATTGTTATTATATGCAACCATAGTTTAATGAAGATTGATATCATTTAGATTTATTGTGTATACTTTATATTACTTGTTATATATTTCCATTGAATTATGGTAACTTAATTTTAACCCTTGTTTTCTACGTCTTCAGTAAATGGCTCTTGGGCCACTATTGTTCTGAACACTTCAAATAACTTAAATAGTGATACAGCATATATAGTGATATGTAATTATATTTCTTTCTCTCGAAAATGTAAGAATTCACGATTTCCTATGTACCATTGCCATGGAATGAATAAATGTGTCTTTTCTTTCTACTCAAAAATTTTATATTTTGCACATCGGAGTTATTGCAGGAACAACAACGCTATAATCTGAGGCGGCGGTGAAAATATATTATATTGTTGTTTTAAAAGTCTTGTATATCCTTTAATCGATATTACTTCATACAAACACAGAAACATTTTCTGTAGGCTATGTTTAATAGCTTTCGTTTGTTGTTGTCCAAGGCCCCTTATAGATAAGTCATTTGTTTTTTATTTAATTACAGCGCCTTAGATGGCGTTGTTATATAAATTTTAAAACTCATTTATCTCATGAAATATCAGTCTGATCAAAAGTTTGTATGGAATAACACTTATCGGAAATAGTTAAAAAAAAAAAAAACTTTTGTTATGTAACATTATTCACAAAAAATCAATAATAAGGGAGATATTTCGATTTATTTAATTCAAGTCCCCTTATAACCCCCCTTTTAAATAAAGTATTTTGAATGCCATATAGCCTAAATTCTAAGTTACAACGAACTTAATTTATATTCCAATTTTCATGTAAATCAGTTCAGCCATTATCGCGTGAAAAGGTAACAAACATCCAGACAGACAGACAGACAGACAGACAGACAGACAGACAGACATACAAACAAAAATTTCAAAAAAGTAGTTTTCGGTTTCAGAATGGTTAATTATACATGTTAACACCAATTATGTTTGGAAAATCGAAAATTACCAGAAAAATTTCGGCTACAGATTTATTATTAGTATAGATTACAGATAGAAGAGAGATGGCAACGTACTGCATTAATAAGGTACAATGCTTACGATTTTCTTTAATTTTTATTTTCTCAGAACAAACTATGCAACGGTCTTATTGTGACTGTTGTGTAGGTCTAATTTTCTGCATTAGAGATAGAAGAGAGATGACGACGTATTGCGTTAATAAGGTACAATGCTTACGATTTTCTTTAATTTTATTTTCTCAGAACAAACTATGCAACGGTTACAAGGTTCTTGCACTGAACCATAGCAATGATTATACTTGTTATATAACTTATATTCAAGACATCACGCCAAGATAATCTAAGCACTAATAAGAGAATTATTTTAAAGATTATTAAATTAGAAAATAATTTTTTGTGAAAGTTATATTAAATTACGAGTAATTAAATAAAGGTACACGTAGCACATACTGCATCTTATGGATTGCTTCTGTAGAGAGTAGCTAATTATTACGAATAAAATCTAAAATATGTTTCATTTAACGACACTCCCAACTGCCGAAGTTATATCGGCCTTGTCGGTGTGCCGAGCAGGAGTTCTTTTACATGCCAGTTAATCTACTGACATGAGCCTGTCGTATTTGAGCACACTTAAATGCCATCTACCAGCACCAGGATTGAACCCGCAATCTCGGGCACAGAAGGCCAGTACTTTACCGACTTCGCCACCCAGGCGAATAATAAAATGACAATACAATAGTGCTTGTCTTGGTGCGATTCCCTTTTCAAAATAAAGTACAGTATGTTCTGGATATCCATTAAGTAAAGATATACTGTATTCAGCACTTATACCAGAATCGAGTTCTCCTGTGAAAATTATTTTATTATCAATCATTGAGCCAACATTTACGTCAAATTTATTTTAGTGTAGATTAGTTCTATCAAGTATAAATTACGGTACTATGAGTAGTAATTAATGAGGCACTAAAAAAAAATTGAATTTTCGGGTCAAATGGGACAACTTTTTCATTTGGAAATGTCTACTTTAACATGCCAAAGTTATTTAGTAAGTTCAATCTGTAAATATAATTATATATAATCCTCTGATTGAGGTTCTGGCTGATATGTACATCTATTATCAAGCAGTACATCTCACTTGACGATATGTGTCAGAGGAAGACACATCCGAAGTCTAATCAGTGTAATATGTAACTAGTCGGCGATCTATGCAAAGGAGAGGGAAAGAAACTGCCACTCAAACACATTATTTCGTGGCCTAGACGCCACATAAGTGATGCCTTCTTGGTAACACTTGTGAGGTTCAGATCTGTCTTCGGACAGTTTAATGAACAACATATATATTGCTTTTGTGTGCAATGAAGGTGAGCATATTAATTTGTGAAACTTCATGCTCCTTTTCTCAAGTATTCAATTTTACAAATCCAAAGCCTATTTTTATAGTAAATATTATCCAACTTCAGCCAAATTTTTACAGTGCATGAACAGTAACTTACTGAACAATTCTGTGCCTGAAAGTATCTCTAGCATTAATATGATTTATATGCAGATAATTTTTGAATATTTAAAATGCATAATTTTTAAAAAGTTATATCTCAACTACTAATGGAGAAAGAGCAAAAGGAATGTACATTTTTCATACCTACACGGTATAAACAAACTTTAATTAAACTGCGAATTGTGTAAAAAAAAGTTGGTTTTTAAAATTTGAGCAAAATATATTTTGTTCTTGAAAGAACACAATCAAATTCTATGCAATTTTGAACACTTCTCAATATTTTCATATCTCATAAACAATAAAGTTATATTTCAATTCATACAGTAGAGAAAAGTGTTTTCTGAGGTACTGAGTGTACCCTTGAAAAGGGTATTTGCATTAGAGTGGGAGAATGCGTCGTGCATTGCAAGTAACCTTAGAAACGCTCATTAAGTACACATAGCACATGTCCTACAGCAGATTACTGTATGGAGTGCGTTATATCAGGAATAATTAGTATAAGTGTATAAGCAGCCTTGCTAATAAGCAAACAATTCAATAAATCCAAACCTGGATGGCTCGATACAACCATTACGAACTCTCGAGTTAAACTAGTATCTATTAGGAATGAAATGAACACACGAAGTAAAAAATTTTCACCCATTCAACTATTTGTTCGTGAAGTCGAAAATAAATTAGAATATTTTCTGGAAAGATCCATAAATACTAACCTGAACACGATGAAGAATTAATATATATATATATATTTTTTTTTTGCTTGACCATACTATAATACGCTCAATACATGTGACGTAACTGTATCTTAATGACATATATTATATTAAAGTACTGTTTTTTCTTTATCTTATTGCAACTATCAATTTCCAACTAAGAATTTACATTATTGATTAATATCGTACGCGCCATCCCAAAACCTTTGAGAGCACCATTCCAAAATGGCAGGTGCGAGTTTTGAAAGTGGCACTGATCAAATCACTCAGTGAACATTAACCAAACTCTCAAAAACATTCAAACTGGGAGCCATTCCCCAGATAAATTTCACAAGCTGGACAATCTACTACATGTCCCTTAAAATAAAATAAATTCTGTTCATGTTAATTTTAATACTCTAATAAATTGATTTCATTTCGTAGCTATGTTTTAATGCGTGTTTCCTTGAGGTTAAAATCTCGAAACCAAGCTCTGCAAAGACCAATAAATACGGCGTACACACTTGCCATCTGTTGCACTACTCGGGAACACATTGAAAAGACACACTCGTGCCATCTGTTGCAATAGTCGAGAACACGCTGAAAATACACGCATGCTCTTCCATCATTTCATTACCACTAAAGTAGCAAGATAAGATATTTGTAAAAATTCAAAATTTAGACATTTAATTGTAGTCGAACAAAAACAGTCGAATGCATCTTGAATAGCTATAATGATAATTAAGACGCCAGTATGAGAATTATGAAACTCACGTTCGTTTCATAAACATATTCGCGTCTTAATTACTGCCATTATAGCTCGTTGCATAATAGACTATTAAAAGTAATATACGTTCTTCGGGGTAATGTAACTTTACCGCTAAAGTGGCCTGGAAGTAACACTGGCCGACTAGTCAACAAGCTTTTGAAACATGGAAAAGAGTAACTGTTCTTTAAATATAATTCGTGTATTTTGATCGAGAATATGACATGGAAAATTTCCAACACATAATATGTGTTGAGAAAATTAAATTTTATAGTCAGTGAATGGTGTAAAAGTGTAACAACCGAGCTACATCAAAACTTCTTCCTTTTTTACTACCAAGGGAAACTCGTGCTCAGGGGGTATTCCACAACACATTACAAGTATTTAATTAATTAACAAAAAAATACCAAGTAAAAGGAGAAAAAGACAAACATATATAAAGAAAAACACGTGGTTTATTATGTTCTACTCTTGTTATGGGGCTGCACGGGAGATTATATCCGGCAATCATCGATAATGGTGAAAGGAAATGTAGTTGTTAGCTTTGAGTCAAGAAATAAACATTTTAGCAGGTTTATTGGCTGTGGAAGGTTCATGCGCAATACATTTTTTTCCAGACGTGTGATAATGGATCCCGACGTCGTTAGTGTAAAAATTTGTCAAATAGGTTTCGTTATGTCTATGGTCAGTTTACAACGGAATCACAACGCTGATCAATTAGGGACAATGTAAAAAGGCGTATAATTTTCATTTCTATTAGTCAATGGGGTGAAGAGAATAAATGTTGGTTGCCACACATGTGTTGCGTAATTCATTGTGTGAAGGTAATAGTGATTGAGGAGGAGAACGACATGTCTGCTATTTCAATGATTTGGCGTGAATCTACAAGTCATCTGGAAGTCCTCTACTCTTACATTACCAGGACGGAGAAATTTTTAAGGAAAAGTAGAGGTAAAATTGTGTATCAAAGTTTCCCTTCAGACACAAGACTAATGAAACGTCCACTTGAACTTCCTAGGCACCGGGATATTCCATCATTCCAGAGGAACAAGAGGCATCAGAATTCTTAGACTGCGCTTCGATATCTGCTGACTCCATCTTCATTCCCGAACATGATAAAAAAAAACCACATCTGACACGGCTGTCAGGATTTAATGGCTTAGATAGGGATTTAAGTCTTCGCAAGCAACAGGCAAAACTATTAGTTTATAGAGGGAAACAATGGAACTTATTAACAAATGCACTAAGATTTCGGTGTTAGGAAACGAAACAATACACTGATAAGATTATGTTCGCTCCTGCAAAAATGTGATGAATAGATTAGAATGAATTTATATCTGCATTAGTTAATTACTATTTTGAAAATTATTACTTTAAAATTGATGGGATAATAATGATTAATATCTTTCCCAACTATAAGATGAGACATTTTTACGAATACGTTTTAATTCATGATTGTAAATAATTACATTATAAATATTTAGCTGTATATTTATCGTAAATTCTTAGGAGATACAAAGATATGAAGGATTTTTTCTTAAACAGAAACAAAGAAAAATTAATTTATTTTAGCGTTTCTACCTTACCGTGATGTAGAAAAAATAAAACAAAATATTGAATAGCTTGTGGCAAAAATATGTAATTTGCGGCGTGTAAATGCTCTTGAAGCATGCACGATAAGTTTCACTCGGGAAAATTAATTTTCAGTTATATTTGCGCAATACTGAGTTTTGAGCCACGATAGGTGTCTCTCGGCAAAATTAATGTTAAATTTTTCCAAAAGTTGACTTCGACATTACATACCCAATTGCTTAAAAGAATTAAATAAGACAATACCAAATACCACGGATATTTCTTATAGAAGTATTTTGATTAATTTTAGTGCTTTATATCTTGTTCCACAGGGATGAGTTATTTATTGAATGTCACCAGGAGAAAGTCTGATAGAGATTATATAAAAATAAATCTTGTATTCATACATGTTCATTCGGTCTTCAAATTTCATTAATATTATTGTATCCTCTTTTATTATATTTATGTATTATTTTATTTCTATTTCTATTAATGCAATATTGTAATTCTGAATTATTCTCTATAATTCTGAATAAATTCTGAATTCTGACTAAATATACATAAAATTCAACATTATTATAATATTTATACATATCTAGTCACAAACGACTTTTAGAGAACTCGGAGGTTCATTACCACCCTCACATAAGCGCGCCATCGGTCCCTGTCCTGAGCAAGATTAATCCAGTCTCTAAAATCATATCCTGAAATTCATTTTAATATTATCCTCCCACCTACATTTCGACTTCCCCAAAGTTATTTTCCCCTCTGTATGCATTCTGGATTCACCCATACGTGCTATATGCCCTGCCCACTCAAACGTCTGGATTTAATGTTCCTAATTATGTAAGATGAAAAATACTTGCGTGCAGCTCTACGTTGTGTAACTTACTCCATTATCCTGTAACCTCATCCCTCTGAGTCCCAAATATTTTCCTAAGCACCTTATTTTCAAACACCCTTAGCCTTTATTCCTCTCTCAAAGTGAGAGTCCAAGTTTCACAATCATACAGAACAACCGGTAATATGACTGTTCCATAAATTCTAACGTGCAGCTTTTTTTGGAGCAGAATAGATGACAAAAGTTCTCAACTGAATAACAGCAAACATTTCCCATATTTATTCTGCGTTTAATTTCCTCCCGAGTGTCATTTATGTTTATTACTGTTGCTCATTATAAAATTCATACTACATTATATTGTATACTTTTACTAAACGTATACTATACCTATATACAGGTATATAAGTTTATTTTCTCAAATACGAATGTTCTAATTATATAAAAAATGTTTATTTCAACCCCTTTTAAAGCCTATTACTTATTGTTGAGAGAGTGAATGTGATTCCAATTACATCCATGCGCGATAGACATCTGTAATTTTATTTGTAATCCTCCACTGCACAACTGTTTGAAATCTTGAAAGATATTCATTCTAATGTGTACCTACTATCAAGTAGTATAGGGAATAAAAAGGACCGTGCCATGGAAAAGGAGCAATTTCTGAGACAAAAAATGTCTGAGCTAAAACTGGAGAAATCACAATATCTACTTTTATCAAAACAGTGTGTTTTAAGCTCTTACCAGTTGAGTAACAAGGATTTCTGACAAGATTTCATCCTTTTTAATCAAAACAATGTGTTTTAAGTTTTTAATAAGAAATTCTGACGTACAGCTTAAGCTGTTAATATTATAAAGTGTTTAGAAGAAAATAAAAATAAAAATTGCGGAGGTGGCTGTTCAGCCAGCTCCACGTGGTATCTCGTGGGCAATGTTAATAGGCTGACGGAAGACGGGATTCTTTTTACCTATATAGTATTTCTAGCCGAAATCCATTTTACCTATACCCTTTTCGTAACCTGGACTCAGTTTGACATGATTTTGGCAGACGGGACCCAATTTACCAACCCTGATTTAACTGCCGGTTGACGTTAAGTTTTGAAATCGAGGCGCACTGTATTTTTAAAGTAATTTAATTTTCCTCCATAATAACGTAAGGACATTTTGAAAGTAGTATTACAATTCCTAATATTGGAAACAACCACTACCGATTTAATTTACTAGCTTTATCGTGAGGGGAATTCACATTTATTTACTTTATGGTACATTTAAATTTTAAAACATAACGATAATTGAAGACCTCACCGGAATTAGGATGTAATGTAACCAACAAAACTGTAAAGACCCATTCACAATGAAAATTAAACATAAACATAACATAAACACAGAAGTTTGCGGCTAGGTTACCAAATGGGATCGTTCAGAATGATTCACATAAATACTAACATTAACATTACCATCAGACGTTAACCCATTTTAACATGAAAGTTTGCGAACTCCAAACTTTCATGTTTATGCTTACGTGATTGGGAAACAATATAAATCGCATAACACTGAAGAATACAACAGAATATGATGAAATGATATTGTTGTTATGTTTCCATTGTTACCAAGTATCTTAGCAGTTACGTTTACATTCCATCGTGAATAATGATATGTAGACTCCGTATTTCAGCTACCTATAAACTGGAAAGAAGTTGCCTGGTTCGAAGTATATGTGACGTCACACCGCAAGTACAGGTACGTTAGTATGCAAAATAGTTACGCATCCTCTGCCCTCTTCCTCTAGAACAGTCATATCAATTGATGCCCATAGGAGCAAGCGCGCGCTTTAGAGCTCAGGAGAGGCTGAGCGCTTTACAGCGGAACGGAAAGAGACAGACGAAAGAGGTAGTATATGCCGCTTGGTCGAACTATATTCAGGGATGGCCAGCACTTATTCAATAGATAAAGGCAAGATAACTTATTAAAACTGTATCCATGTTAATTTTTAGATTTCCCTGAGAAGTATAAGTGCATTATAAGAATGTAAGTTTTAATTTTAATGCTCATTTTTCACAAGTTTGATTTTTTTATTCAAAAGAAATATTTTCTCGACTTTTATTTTATAGAAAAGTGAAATTTTCAGATATAGGCCTATTTATTTAGTAGCCTTACAGAACGTTTTCGTAAATCTATTATACTGTAAATACGTATTAATGAAGACAGTGTATTGAAAATGTTGAAAATATTCGCATGGAAATTGTTTCTAAGGATATGAATTAACAAATAAACTACTGCTACATCATAAGCAAAAGATAGTGCCCATGTGTTGTAAAATTGTCAGCACTATAGCTTCAGCACATTTCGAGAAAATAATTTAATATTCTGATGATAGGAAGTTGCTCACCAATATCACCTTAAAAGCATAATGCAATAAGAGTTTTGTTAGGGAATATTAGTTACACTTAAAAGATATATAGCACCTAGGTAACTTTGCTTTGTACTGTCATATTGTTTTGATTAGTTTATTGATTACTTTTATAAGGCTAAAGGTACCATCAATATCAATTGCAACTTATCATGTCATACGCAATCTCTCTTTTTGGGGGGGGGGGATTTCACTGTCTTTATGAATGATGTGTTTCATCCATTTAGTACAGTATAGTTGTACCACTATGGAATTTATGTGAATATTCGTTCTTAACTCTTTATTATGTTATTAACATTTAAAACACAACTGCAATATTAAGAAATTGGTATTAGTACTTTTGTTTTACAGACAATATACATAATATGAAACAGAAAGAAGCCATATAAAAATAACGAAATCAAATTTCACGTTCCGTCTGAAATTTGTGCACCACTGTTTTCTTAATCCAACGGGCTGCTGATTCATATACACAACCCTTCCTCTTTCCATACTTAGCGCTTGATGCCCGCGCACGACGTCAAGGTCAGAAAAATGCGCTTGCTTTGACATCACTGCTCTAGAAAGTCAAAACCGAGACACAGTCATAGTCAGTAGTCTTATTGATCACTGCTTTTACTAGTCGTATTATTTAAATAACTGCATCTTTGTGGTTAATTGAAGGTTCATTGCAGAGATAAAATGCCTTAAGTAAGATGCTCAAGCGTGTAATATTGCAGGGAATTGTTGAAGATATTTGAACTAATAATTTTACTGTCAATATAGATAACATTATATATATATATATATATATATATATATATATATATATAGTGTGAAATAAACACTGCAATACCAAAAGCCACAGAAAGTGTGTTGAACGTAATCAAAAGAACTAGTAACATAAAAATCTGAAAATTATAAAAATATTAACTCCACGTTTAACATGTGAATTTGTGTAGTATACCATGATGTTCAGTGCCAACATCCCAATTACTAAATTAAATAATCTACATTTAAGGGAATTTCTAGAGAAGTACACAGAACATTAGTGAGTTTTCAGTGACTAGCTACATTCAATATCCTAACGAAACACGAACAAATATCAGACAATAGGAATATTTGCAATATAAAATCATTTCAAGTTCCGTACTTTAAGAATGCACGTTATTATTCACTGCAAAGATCGCGATGAAAATGAACATCACTGCTCAAGCATGTGTTCAGAATGTCGGGAGTTGATTGTACTCCACAAACACGCATCCTCATCCGTTGCATTACCTGTGTTCGGCGTACTATATACCCATTGTGTCTTTAACTTCAGTCTTTGGGTAGCTGGTATACGAACCCTAATGATATGACTTTTGATTTTACGTTAACGTTTCTTTCGTAAGTTAACGCTAAGGTTATGTTTAATTTTCATTGTGAATGGGCCTTTATTCATGTTTCAGGAGAAAGAAAATAATTCCAGAGGCGTATTTCATTAGTTGTACATTTAATATCATAGCCATTTGATTAATCCTTAACTGGTATCATGACGTCTGTGAGATTGCTTCAAACTTTTCCACTGCCATCCTTCCTCCTACAGGAATTATTTTGCTTCCTCCGTTTATGTACCTTCCAGTTGACAGTTGGAGTATTGGTTCTGTGCTGTGGAAGTCGCACGCCCCTCAACTAAAATCGACACACCGTCTCACAAACGTCATGATACTAGTTACAGATACAAGTTTATTCAGCCATTGAACACAATAATTTATTGTTAGAAATTAATGCTTTAAAATTACTTTTTCGACTTATGCCACATGTTTAAAAAAATTGATGTTACATCCTTCTTCCAATGAGTCTTAAATTGTTCAAACGATAATGGTTTCGAAGATATTCGTTAGAAGTAGAAGTAAATGCCAAACTTGGAGTCAAGGTAGAATTATTCGAAGCACAGATTTCAGCAATTGATTTACAGATGATGTCACAAGAGCGTTTGTAGTCGTTCAAAGGGATTTGAAGGAGTTAGCGGCAATTTATCGAGGGACGTACAGTACATAGCATTTGAAACAGGCATACAGTGAGCAATATGCCCAGGGGCAACGTAAAGGACGTACTGTTACTGTCTGCTCATTTTATTATGGGGCTAGAATGAGATTCACGTTAATTAAGAAGATTATTGCAGCAGGAACGTTCCAATACAGTGACGTACCATTTCACGAGTCAAAAAGTATGACATTTTAATGCAGGACAAAGTGGATTAACGGAAAATTAATTTAATCTACTTAGCAGTGAAATACAATATAACAACACGAAACGAGAAAAGGAACAGGCTGTCCGGCCATTCTCTGTGCACCGGCGTTTAATAAGACCCCGGCTTACCTTGCAGGCATTAACTCCATTACACTAATTGGTGAGAGTACTGGGACACACTGATCACCGGCAACCGATTCCACCCGCCGCGCCGCGCCGCGCCGCGCCGCCGCGAGTACAAGAACTTCTGTGAAATGCAGCGACACAATTGTAATACACTGATTCTGCTTTTTCTTCGAGGCTCAGGAATAATTTTTATTAACACTATAACAATAAAATCAGCTGAATCTCTGCAAATGCTGCAAATGAATATTCGATACAGGACAGGAAATGGAAGATTAATAATTTCTCTTTAATAGGATTTGGGTTTATTTCCATAGCCCTGTGTTTGACATATTAAATAATTGACATGTATCATAATTAGAGTCCACACTTGTGGAGTAACGGCTAGCGCGTCCGACTGCAAAACCAGGTGGCCCGGGTTCGATTCCCGGTTGGAAAAAGTTATCTGGTTGAGGTTTTTTTTTCCGGGGTTTTCCCTCAACCCAATATGAGCAAATGCTGGGTAACTTTCGGTGCTGCACCCCGGACTCATTTCACCGGCATTATCACCTTCATCTCATTTAGACGCTAAATAACCTAAGATGATAAATCGTTATAAAATAACCTACTGAAAAAAGAATCATAATCAGTCCTTAAGGAGAAACTCCACTGAAAATCATGAAGATTCTTAAAAAAAATATTGGCTATTTCATTTCTTTAGAATGTATATTTTCAACCCCAAATGAATTTAATTCAATTCCCATTAAAAATATATTTAATATTTTAAAAATTAAGGCTATAAGAGGGGGTAACATTTAAAGGGCTGTCCAAATTATTTTTATTCTCTTTTAAAAATTTCTAATCATAAGTATAGTAACTTTTCATTCTAAAGTTGGATCCCGGAAGTTAAGAGATGAATGTAGCGGAGGAGAATTTTAATTTGCATACATATTAATTTCACTTCAAATCCATTTTTCCGTAAGTTTATTTTTCTTGATTCAACACAAACTTTTTATGCCAAATATTAATAAATCTGAATTAATGTTTTTAGTTGGTTTTTAGTTACTTTATTTAGCGTCGATGAGATTGGTGATAGCGAGATAGTATTTAGCGAGATAAGGCCGAGGATACGTCATAGATTATTTGGCATTCACCTTACGGTAGAGAAAAAACTCGGAAAAAATCCAACCAGGTAATCAGCCCAAGCGGAGTTCGAACCCGCGCCCAAGCGCAACTTCAGACCGGCAGGCAAGCGCCTTAACCAACTGAGCCATACCGGTAGCTGAATTAAAATTTTTATTGAAAGTATTCATGAGGCACCTGCATGTTACTATTCATTTTATTTTGTGTGAAATGCAGCTACAGTAGTTTATTTTTAAATATTTTTTTCATGACTTTATAGGAAAAATAGCATTTTTAAAATTCCGAAAAGTATGTTCAAGATGTATAAATGAAATATTTAATAAAATGAATGCATAGAATTGTTTCTCTGTGTCTTAAGAATATAACAAAAAAGAAGCTTAAAAATTGAGATCTTCTACTAAAAACTTGGTTTTGAAAATATTATTAAAAACAATAGAAAGTAAAATAAAAAATCAAAAGCTAAAAACATTTGGGAGTTTAACATTTGAATTTTGTTAGTCCTTTACATAGTAAACATGCTCCCAAAATTTGGTCGAAAAAAATGATTAGGGAAAAGTTGTCATTTTTAGTGGAGTTTCCCCTTAACCAGAAAATGCCGCTATGTGTAAAACTCGCTACAATGGAAGATGAGGAGCAGGTCAAAGGGCCCAATTCTTGTTAGCTAATCATAATCATTTTAAGCACCAATTAAGTGCCATGGACATTGCCAACTGCATAAATATTATTAGCAAACACAAAAATTAAAATGTATTATTTATAGAAATATTAAAAATTCCTCCAGACTACAAAAGGGATTTTGTATGGACCACTGATATAAAACTGTTTTAAAAAGTATTTACACACACAAAGTGTGTGTCAGGAAGCACCTTTAAACAGTTAATGGCAGAATTTTTGTACCAGTTCTTACTTCTGGATAATCTAGCATATGGCACAACAAGATGATGATTAATTCTGTCAGAATAACGGAGTATACTGGAATTGCAATTGAAAGGTTTTTAAAAAGAGAATAATAGTCCAAAAACTGCAAATTTAAGATATTAAGCATGTGGTGAGCGCATAATAGCGGTCGTCTACTGAATTATTTGTTAGTGGAAAAAATAACACTGTAGTTCTATGTTATAGGAGTGGAAATTTTAATATTTTTCATAAAACAACCATAGCCCAAGTCCTTTTTTTTTTAACACAGCCATTGTCCAGGAAGATGATAGCATTCACAAATATCCCATTCATATCATCTTGAAACATTTATCCATACAATTTTAAACTGCAGCAGATTGGCAGTATTGCTTCTTATGTGCGCAGCAAAAGCCAAGAAAAAAATACTTTAGCACGTGAATTGTCGTATTAGTCTATGGAGTCAACTTTAAGTGCAGAAGTAACCCCATGGAAGAAACGTAAGCAACGAATGGAGAAGAAACAGGAAAAAAAAGTTTAAAGGAGAGGCACACTTCTGCCACAACAGAGAATGTTTTCTTAAAACATCCATAGTCCACAGTTATATGCCTACAACTGGCAAAACTCCGTTGTAGGACGTTACTGAACCTCACCGCTGTGCTGGAGACGGAGTCTGGAGTTTCCGTTCATTAATCTGAAACATTGTCGCTACAGTTTGACAAGTCGTGTGACGCACACTGCTATCAGTACGCGCTACTATTGGCTAACAATTAAGAAGGAGGAAGTCAATAGTATATTGTGTCTCTCTTTAAGATTGACGCATGCGCAGACCAACGAAGTTTAGTAAGTTGTTCCCCTATACATACATTTACAAGTGTAGTTTTATGAGACAATTGAAGTTATAAATATACTTCAATTTTCTCAAGTTCCTACAACACCTTAACCCCTTTAGGACTAATGCACATTATAGTGTACATTTTTTCTTTTTGGAATGTCTTCGATACTTTTAAATATTTTGAAAAATTCAATGTGATATAAATGGAGAATATTATTTTCGAAACTTTTCTATACCTGAATTAAAAATAAAGTTTAAAATTTTGGGGCCTCAGGGGAGAAAATTGTCCCCAAATTTTGATTTTCTGTGAAGACTTGATTTGGGAATTTTGGATCCCCAGAATGATTATGTGACCAGTTTTTTCTCAATTTTTTTTAAATATAAATTCAGGTCTGAAGGGGTTAAAAAAGGTCATGATGAATTTCATACTTGAAGTTTCAACAACACCCATGACAGATACATTTTCAGGAGAAACAAAAAACTATATTTTTGGACTATTGTTATTTTTCCAAAAAAAAAACTTTGAAATGGCTTAAATTGTTTTCATTTTTTAACACAGTGAAATATAATTACGAGTATATACAGTAGAATAATGAGTCTAATTATGTCTACAGCAATAAATAACGGCTTGCAATGACTGTTATAATTGAAAAATGTAACAATTCGAATGGAATTCTTTTGTAGAAGAAGTCTTTGATACAACATTACTATGTCCCCATACATGACTGCCATAGGATAGGACATCAAACTATGAGGAGAACGTAAGAGGTACTGTATATTTTATAAATTCTTTAGGGCACCAAGCATTTTAAATTTATCAGTAAATATATCCCTCTTGGTAATATATTATACATCGTATTTAATACGAAATTTTAAATTTTATATAAGGTTCCTAGATGAGTCTGGGATTCAATGTTATTCCAAGGAGGTAATAATGATAGTCTCTTTTATTGAGCTCTATTGCAATATTTGTTCACAAGATGGGTCTATCACATTTTATCCCGTGGATTTCGAACGAGAATCTGCTCTAAAACTATCTTGCTGAGTCAATAACCAGAATACGCAGCACAAATAGCATCAATTATAACGATGGTTTTTCAAAGAAAATTGTTTGACCTACGACTACATACTAATAACTTGATAGTGTTGTTCACCAACTGGAAAGTAGGGATCATTGTCCCTCTGAATGGGACTCTTTATATTGTTAAGCTCTCTTCTCTGAAAATTTGGCTTCATCGACTGAGTTGAAGAAATATTACGGTCTGCCTTAGCGATAATCCGCCCTGACAAGTTAAATTGCTTCTCAGTGGTAGAAAAGAAATTACATCCCTTGCTGCGGTCCAAGAAAAATCTTCGAGAGAAACTCCTTTAACAACTTACAAATTGGTGGAAGCAACCAGTTTGCATTTTTCATTGCGCACAATCGGATTTAGGAAAGAAAGACATTAAGCTCCAGTGAACGTAATGGGTGGGAGCACATGTAAAATTTTCAATTTCGCACTTTCGGATATACGCAAAGCCAATAAATTGGTCTAAGGATATATAATAAGAAATAAAATATGCGTAATTTAAGAGGGATTTAGAAATATGTTAGCAGTATACAAGTTGAACCGTAAATAATGTCATTAATTCTGGTGGTTAATTCCTTTAGTAAAGAGAAACAGAAAACTCAAATACCATTTTGCTATATTTTGAATGGTTTTCCAGAAAAAAGTACATATTAAAATGCGTAAAGTATGACATCGTGCAACGTTGTAGCCAGGAGCGAGTGTCAGGATTATGTTGTTCAACCCCTTCACCTGAATTGCTCTGAATAGGTAAGTGCAAGGTCACTGCCATGAACAGAGAGGAACATAAACTGTCGAGGGAGCAAAAATGTTTCAATATCTGTACCGCGGTTCATAAGAGGCTGTAGTTTTAATTTCTTGTCATCATAGATATGTAATATTTAAATAGACTATTTCGTTTCTATGACGTCATTCCATTTTCGACCAATGAAGTGTAATGAAATTTTGAATTCCAACCAATCACAGTCAGACATCGCGATAATTTTTGCATCTAGATTTATCGCTATCAATTTATCGCATGGTCGTTCTCTTGTTTAGTCAATGTCGCCAACTGTTTTCCCGTAAATCGATAAACATGAATCCATTAATATGCATCTACACCAGGCCTGCACAAGGTTTGCTCTCTCTGAGCAGGCTCACAGCTCATGAGCGGAATGCAGATATTAGCTGCGCTCTGTATAAGGGTGGACTGGAAGAAGGGGTGATCTCGTACAAAATATACACTATTACGAGTGTTTATGAAATGAATTTCTATTCAGTGTGTGCAAAACTATCTTGGACTATTATCAATTCATAAAGAAATATTTATTTTACAGAAATAATCGAAATTCTATAGCTACTTAAATGTACGTTATAATTTTGTTATATTTTTATTTATCAGTACATCAAAACGAGGTTTTATGATGTTGGCAGCTGAAAGGAACAGTAGCCTACTATCGTAATTAAACATCAGTTACAGATGTTCGATGCCTGCCTTTATTCAAGTTGATAATAGAAAACAGTTGCTCACAAGTATAAAAGTTGAGCCAAACATAGCAATCAATTTCATAACCAGCCTGTGTAGTCGTGGATATTATTGCTAATGTTTAGTCTTGTAAAACTCATCCAGGCTAGTAGTATTATTCAAACGATCTTTAGCCCTTAGATCACAATGAAGATCAATAAGTTCGAGCTGTAAATCGTTAAATGTTAAATGTTACGATCCGTCTTTCAGATTCCTCCATACTGTACTGTAGCAGTAGGTAAGCAACATGAAACAGTTACTGAGAGTAGGCCTACACACTGCACTCCACTAGATAACTGAGTGGTCGTTTCCCTCTCCTCTACCTATAGCAAGTCTATGTCATTCTGACGTATCTTTCTCTCCGTTTCGGCGAGCGGTAAAGTCGGCTCTCCCGCTCCGAAGGAGTTCGCGCGCTCTTTGAGCGCTGTTTGTGCAGGTATGATTTAAACGGTAATTCTCGGTGTAGTGTGTAATGTAACATGAAGTACTAAATAAAGTCCGAAATCTTACTTCCACTTCCACATCTACATCTTCATCTTCTATTTCCACGTCCATTGTAGGGTATCTGAAGAAAATTACACCTCTTCATTCCGATTTGATAACTGTGTTTTCAACAATTCTTCATTTAATTAATGTACTTTTCAGGTTACTGTAATTATATTTTTAAATGTTTCAATTAAATTATGATTTCAACAGATAATGAAAATGTATTTCTGTTAATTTCAGTTAATAATAAGAGAAAAGCGCAGTACATGTAATTAACATTGTTAAACCTGTATTTAGCTTTTCGCAATTGGCGTTACTGAATAACATTCAATTTCTTTATTGCAGTAACCGATATTCACCTATTTCAACTTCACAATGTCTGAATAGGTTAAGTATTCGTAAATATACAATAAAATTATTAACATTTTGTAATCGAATTTTAGGGATATATTATTTACATTTTTATTTTATTCACGAAATAGTCCTAATAAATGTCACTCGAGGTCTGAGATTACTACAGAAAATAGAAATCAAAACGAATACCTACCTAACATATGACTGAAAAGTTTCAGTTCGGAGCATGCGTGTGGCATTCTCTGACTTAGAAAAAACTTGAATCGCTCAACTACTATGTCCCTTACTGTACATTGTTTTTAAAACGCGTAAAAATTATACATGATATATCGTTTAATGTTTGTGTTTAAACGGCGTCAGAGAACGGGGAATGAACACTGATGATTTCACGTTAAACAAAATCTTTGAAAATTGAAATTAATCTCTACAACCTAATTTTAATTAAATGTTTAGAGAACACAGACAATGAGATACGCTTATCTCAAAATAAATTTAGGAGATTAAGAAATATTTCTACACTCCCATTTCAATTGAATGTTCTAGAGAACGAAAAGCAATAACAGCGCTTATTTAACGTTATAAGAACAAAATTTTTAAAGAATTTAAAACTCTATAGGCAAAAATAGAAATACGATATGTTATTTTACATTAAGCGAACAAAATTTAAAATGATATTTTCTAACTCTTTCGATTTAATTTCAATGAAATATTCAGTGAACACAGGTAGTAATAAAAGCTTATTTTATGTTATACAAATCAACTTAATAATTTAAAATAATTCTTTTTGTCGTACTGCAAGCATTTTCTTCAGGAAATTAGAAATAGTTCTCTCTCACTTTCATTTTCAAAGTGGTAACCGGTAAACTTACATTCAAGGAATCAAATTTCCCGAGACGTCTTTAAAAACAATCGTGTGTGTTATGTTTACATGACCTCGTTTTCTCACTCGTCGTCTCGAGCACGCCAGCTGTTCAGGGTATCAGGGCACCTGGCTCACGACACGTAATCTGCCTCTCCCGACAACAATTACAGATTTGCCACGCCGTATTACGTTTAAAAATTCCTTTGCAGAACGAAAACTTGCATTTGTTCGGATTAAATTTCTATACATTTAAGGGGAGGCAGAGATGAATATTTCAAAATTCACAAAATTTATCCCATTTGTTTGATATTGATCATGGATACTAAGTATGTTATTAGTAATGGACTTACCAAGTTTAAACTTTCTAAGTACAATAGTTCTGTAAATATTAATAATTTTATAAAACTTTATATCGTTTGATATAAAATACTCCATGCAGCATATTGTAAGAAATTTTCAATTTTTTTTTAAATATTTTTTTTTGTTCAGAGAAGGTATATAAATAATGATAAGTATTAGTTTATTATGGGAATAATATAGTAATACAGTTATCTTGGTTTCAATTTAATACTTTTAAAGGGCACAAAATCAAAAACTAACGTCGGAATATGAAAATAAAGATAATAAAAATGGAAAAAAACAAATTTTCATTTTTTCTTCAGTTTTGTTCAAAATTTCACCTCTGTCTCCCCTTAAAGAACAAAACTGAAATTATTTCAATCATTTATTGTCATAATACACTGCTCTCTTAAATTTACTGAGCATATCAGGAATTAATAATTTAGATAGGCTAATAAATTTACACATTTATCATTATTGATTTTTAAAAATAACCTACAATGTTAATATGAGGAACAATACTTGTGTAAATTGATTTTAGGTGCGATTTAAGGTGTAATGACATAGAAATTTCATTAATCCGTAGACAGTAGATTCTCTTCCTGAGTGTACAACCGCTCTGCACCTCTTTGCATGGAGAGAGCAATAGTATCAAAGAATCCCTTTTAACCTTATTCGACTCACGTGATTCGACTTAGCTCTTAAAGTGCACGGGCACAGTCGAGGTAAGGTTGGACACTTCTCTGAAGCAAATATCACACGTGCTCAACAGCATTAAAGTCAGGAGACTGTGCTGGCCGACACAACACATGAATTTCTTCGGCATTAATCTAGTCCTCAGTAAATCTTGCAACATGTGGACTGACGTTATGATGTATTAGATGCATGGCATGTTTATAATATCGGTCTGGAATCCCAAATTAGTCGTATTATAAGTCAACTTAAGTAATTAACTTCATAGTAGAGTTCATTTAGCGTACTCGTCAGTATGTACTCGTTCATATTAATATTGAATCTAAACACCAAATAAAACACAAACTTGTTGATACTTTCTTCTGGATGGAAACAATGATGTAGCATAACTGTAATAATAATTATTAACAAAATTATACTAATCAATACCAGAAATTTAACTCAGGGTGGAAGTGAAAAAATCTTGCAGATTTTCAGAGAGAATAGCTTATGTTATATGTAATAAAAAAGGGTAATACCATATTGGTTGAAAGTTCTTAGTTTTCTTAGAATTTCTTTTTCTTAAATGTTTAACATCCCCTTACTCGATAACCATTACGAATAGGATCTTGATTTTTTTTCTAATAAATAATAATTTATCTCTCTGGCGTATTTGAAAAGCATGGACGGTTTTCGTCTAAATTAAAAACCCAATAATTTCTAGCCCCTGCATGAAGCAACCAGATTGCAACGTTATAACCAAAGAGCGAGGCAGGAGGCAGTTCACGTAGGATGAGTTCGTTGACCTATTACATGTGTATTACGGGAGGGGTGGAGACTGTGTTAGCAGCGAGGTTGCCAGACTGCTGGAAATTCCAACTTTTTTTTTTTTTTTCAATAACCGAGCATTTAATCACAAAACATGATATAGGTTGTCTACTCATTTAAGTGTACCCTATCGGCCCTTTTCAATCTGCAGGACTATTTCTCTTGCACCCTGTAGGCATATATATGGATCTCAGTACACGAAAGCGATACTGCCTGTATACCTGTAAAACCTATACAAACGTCGGCTACAAGTTCAGCGTTTCAGAACATGAAAGTCATGATTAGGCTTCGCATTCCAGCTACCTATAAACTGGAATGAGATTGCCTGATTCGAAGTATATGTGACGTCACAGCGCAGGTGCAGATAGTCCGTATACAAAATAGTTACGCATCCTCTGCCCTCTTCCTCTAGAAAGTCAAACTGGGACGCAGTCATAGTGAGCAGTCTTATCTATCACTTGCTCTTACTAGTCGTATTATTTAAATAACTACATCTTTGTGGCTGATTGAAGGTTCATTGCAGAGGTAAAATGCCTTAAGTAAGACGCTCAAGCGTGTAATATTGCAGGGCATAGTCGAGGATATTCGAACCTGTATTTTCAACGGTCAATATTAGACAAAATTACACATAAATTGTGCTAAATAAATGTAAAAGTGACAAAAAAAGTGCACTGAAAGACACTGCAATACCAAAGGCACAGAAAGTGTGTTGAATGTAACCGAAAAGAACCAGTATGAACATAATCTGAAAATGATGAAGGCATTAACTCGACGTTTAGCATGGATTTGTGTAGCCTGCCATGATGTTCAGTGCCAACATCTCAATTAATAAATTAGATAATCTATATTTTATGGAATTTCCAGAAAAGCACATAGAAAATTAGTGGGTTTTCAGCGATGAGCCACAAATGCAATAGGTATCCTAATGAAACACGAAAAAGTATCAGAAAATAAGAATATCTTGTACTACATCATGCACCAGTAACGTCTTGTGCTATTGAAAGAATTTCTTGCTATATAAAATAATTTCAAGTGATATCCGCATATGGTCAAGTTCCGTAACTTAGGAATGCACGTTATTATTCACTGCAAAGATCGCGACGAAAATGAACATCACGGCTGAAGAATGTGTCCACTAGTCTAGCTTCAGAATTTCGGGAGTTAATTGTACTCCACGAACACGCAGCGATGACCTATTTGTTTATATCCTTATCCGCTGCATTACCTGTGTTCGGCGTACTATATACCCAATGTGTCTTTAACATCAGTCTTTAGGTAGCTGGAATACGAAGCCTAGTCATGATCCTACGACATGCAAAACCCATGAACAGGAAGTTTCGCTTAGTGCAAAACTCGTTAAAATGGCAAACGAGGAATGCACCGAAAGATCCAAATTAAAAAAGAAAGCTTGTCTCATTTCAGTCATACATTAGTCCCTACTTGTAATTAATTCTTTTGCATTACTACCTTCTAGTTTTCCTCCTTATTCCCATATTTCTTCTCTCATTCACCGCTTTGTCTTGTAGGCTTATTACTTTTTCAATCTCGTTTCTTTACGGTTTTCTTTTTTTTATCTCATTCTCGTAAACTTTCATAACTCTATCGGGGATTAACGTAACTCGTATTCCATCCATTTAATCTAACACAGGAATCACGGTAGTACCACAGTCTAGTATATACAGTCACGAAGCTTGAGTTTGTGAGGGTACTAGGAACAATAAACTGTGCAGATACTATTTCGCATTGTCTGTAATGAGGCGATAGTAGCGATCCTAGTGATTGGCAACTATTTATGGATGCATATTTACTACGTATTGAGCTTCGTGACTGTATATATTAGACTGTAGTATTACTTCCTTGAAGTGAAGTTCCAGCATCAAAGGGTCTTAATCCATTCCACACAATAGGCCTACATGAAGTTGACTAAAGAAATAATCCATATTCTAAGTTGGATTCTGATCCACGGTTATGGACCGAGGAGGCAAAATTAATTTCAAGAATCACCAAGATATTAAATTGGTTGTTTTCATTGGTCTCTGCCAGTCTGTTGGCATAACTTCTCGTTTACATATAGCGTATACAATGAATTAAAAACTTGGTCGTAATGTTAATGTAAAAGAAGTTGAAAAATTATATTTCTCAATTATAGTATTTATTATAACTTACTAATGAAGTCTCTGTGCCGATTATGATGTGAGGAGCCTAGAAACAGAACGAAATCGTGTTTTTCGGAAAAATGTAAAAACGTTCTACTACTTTGTGTTTGAAATATATTTTCAACTTGTTTCTTTCCATGCAAATAAATTTTAATAATATAGGCCTAAATGAAATGCCGTTATTTTTTAAAATAATTTATTTACAGAAATACTCAAACGTTTACTTTACATTTCGTCGTTGTTCCTGCAATAAATCCTAAGTGACATATTTATCGATTTTAAGATTTTTGCTCTATTAAATAACTTAAATAATGATACAGCAAATAATAAAATCTCCTATTAGTAATTATATTTCTTTCTTTCGAAAATATAAGAATTCACATTCTCCTACGTACGGCTGCCATAGGATAAATAAATGTGTTTTTTCTTTCCACTGAAAAATTTTATATTTTGCACATGGGAGTTATTGCAAGAACAACGACGATTTGTACTTGATACGTTTTGACGCAAAAACATTGAAATTACATACTTTAGGACTCAAATTTATTCGATTTTGCAGTATGAAACATTGCATAAAGATAAAAATTTAATAATTGTCTCTCTAAAAGGTTATATAAGGCAAGCAGCCAAAATAATTTGCAATTTTGCTTGAACTGAAAAAAAGGATCACCTGATCCATGCCATGGCACGAAAAGCATAATCCTCCTTCACAACAGCATTCATTTCATATTATGAAGAAGGATCGACGTAATCACTGAGACACCTGTTAAACAAAAGACTGACTTGATAAATCCTACCAAGGAAGAACATGTTCAGACCTTTAACGTGTAAACGTTGCGTAATACAAATGAAGAGTCCACTGCAAGAATGATAGATGTCACTTTCTTGTCAAGAATGAACCAAGACTGTCAATGCACAGCTTAAGACATATAGAATGTACATAGAGAGTTACATGGCATTAACACTGATAGTCATTGTCCAGTAATGATCGGAAAATCACAGTTAAGCCTTGAGCGCTAAGCATTTCAAACTTTCAATTGCTTCTCCAAATGACATATATCATTCTCAAGGTCTCTTCAAATGCAATTGGTACGTTTTGTTTCTACATTAGGAGAAATTTTCAATGCATATGAAACATTTTATAACCCGGTTACTTTTTCCACTAAATCTTGTACGCAAATGGTTCAAAAAGAAAATCATAGCTGCATCATTTGGTAGTGTTTGTTTCTACCTTTATAAAACAACTTTTCATTCGAATTGTAAAAAATTGCATTTGATACGTTCTGTTTCTAGACCTCTCACATTCCAAAGGACAAGGCAAAGCTTCAACTATATGTGACAATTATTATTGTTTTGGGTTCGATATTAGTCCCTTTTTAACGTGACTTTCTGACTTGTCTCAAAACAGCCTCGGTTGTATGCAAGCAATCCGAGTGTTAGGAATGGGGAAAAAAACAAATTGAATGGAATTTCGGGAGGGGATACTACGATCCAGCACTACGTCCTTTCAAGATCTATTGCGCTAACCGTCAAGATTGGCGCATTTCGAAACCACACCGGTTAACTATACTAAGTTTCGCTGCGTGCCCAGGTTTCGAGAACGCAACCGCAACTCTAGGCCAACCCCCTCTGTATGAAATGGAGAAAATGTTTATGCAATTATGTAGTTTCCTAATATGGGGAACTCTGAGAAAAATCTAAAATGTGACTTCGTCCATCGATTAAAAATCCCAGCTCTCACCGGAACTCTAACCAGAACGGCCTATGTGACAGGTTACAGGTCTGAGCACACAGTCGACGCAGAGGTAGGAGAAAAGCAAAATTATAGTTCTTTGAAAGCAGCATCAAGTACAGTAGAGTATGTAACTTGTTCATTACATGGACCACCATTCTTTTTCTTTTATTTTTCTACCTTTTCTCCAGTTTGTTATAGTCATAAGTAGTGCATTATCATGTTTTTCTTTACAAAAATTATTTTTTTAGTAAATAATATACGTAAGCTATGAAACCAGAGCACTCGATGTGTCCGCATTCTCGCGTTCGCAGCCACCGGCGTAATAACATTACCCAATTATATTCGGGTAAGTCATGACCTACAGACTTTACCTGGAGTCCTCTGATAGAATTAACGTTTCTTTATGTACCGTAAACCTCCGTCACAAGCTTCAACTTTAACCCATTATATCCCATCGTATGATATTTGATACAAGTAACACAATTTTTTTGAACGGACTGTACATAATTGCTTTGGCTTAATTAAAATTCAAATCTTATCTGCAATGTTAGGAAAGGTTATAAATCTCACCTAAAGGTGTTACTTTACCATTATCATTACTGCCAGTAATGTAATAGCATAGCAAACATGGACATGGTGGGAGGAAATAAGGAATCAATGCAAAGGTAAGTAAATTCTTAAATTCTGTGGTTCTTATATGAGTTAGTGACAATTTTAACATTTATATTACAAATATACATCATAATTAAACCTAGTAAATATTATTACACCTTCGTGGTTATTTTTGGATGTTATAATTCATTGTTATATTTCGATGTATGAAATATCATACGATGGGATATGGTGACTACTTGACATGATCTCTTTTCATAATGTAATACTTCAAAGACAGTGAGAACTTATCAATTATTTGGATACATTGGATGATTCTGAAATTGTGGGAACACAAATTAGGGATGCGGAAGCCCTTGAGTTTGTTGTTGTGCCACCAAAGGATGGAGAGAAATCTGATCAGCATGATGCAGGAAGTGATCAAGAGGGGGAGCAAGCCACACTTATTTACTTAGGCAAAGATGTTCTTGCTGAAAAAATGGAGGTAAGAGTAGTTTCTCAAGGCGAAACTCGAGAATTGGATCTTGACATGGTACCACCCCATTCATCATTACCGCAGGCACCACCATCTAAAAAGAATAAAAGTGATTGCAGGCCTTCTCGAACTTACCAAAAGAAAAACTTAAATCCAGAAATAAAAATTCCAAAAATTACAGATCCAACCCGTTCAATTGTAAGTGATTTACTGAAGAATAAAACTGCTCCCACTGACTTCTTCACTCAGATTTTTTGTGAAGAAATTATTGAAAAATTTCTTCAGGAAACTGTGAAATATGCTGCTCAAAAAGGAAGTATTATTCAACTTTCAAAAGAAGGCATGTGCAAATATGTAGACATATTGATACTATCAGGTTATTGCAAAGTTATGCACCGAAATATCTATTGGGAAACTCGTTTGGATACTAACAATTTATTAGTGTCAAGAGCAATGTCACGAAATTCTTTTGATCTAATTCACAAATTTTTTCATATCAATGATAATAGAACCATTGATCCAAATGACAAACTGTACAAAGTTCGTCCCTTGATATGCCATATAAATCAAAAGTTCCAACAAATGATATTGCCTTTGGGTAATAGTTTTTCTGTACATAAAGCCATGGACCTATACTATAGTCATCATTCCCTAAAACAATTTATCCGTGGCAAACCTATTAGATATGGTTTTAAATTTTGGTGATTATGTACAAGCAACGGTTATCTTGTCAAGATTGAGCCTTATACCGGGCAGGCAACAAGGAAGAAGGGAAGACTTTAGGCACCTGCGTTACTGAAAAACTTTGTGTAAACTTCATACCTGATGGTAGTACAGTGTGCACTGATAATTATTTCACCTCCTTTGCTCTACTGAAATCCGTCACCGATAATAATATAAAGTGTATAGGAACAATTCGTAGTGACAGAGTGGACAAGACACCATTTCGTGATATGAAAAAACAACCAAGAGACTCCTACGAACTCCTACAAGATAATGAAAACATGATCACTCTCATTCGTTGGCAAAATAATAACACGGTGACAGTTACAACTAATTCATGCAGTGATGAAGCACTGGGACAGTCTAGTTGATACAGATGGAAAAGGAAAGGGAAGAAGAAGCAGCAGGTTATACAAACAAGCCTCATTCGTCAATATAATCAAGGCATGGACGGCGTCGATGTTTTCGACAATCTTCGGAGTTTGTATGGCATCCAAATCAGATCAGTGGTACTGACCATTTGTTCGCTTTTGTTTGAATGGAACTGTTGTGAACTTGTAACTTTTGTACTGCCATGTGGACAAAACGATGATCTTCTGGAGCTCACAAGAAGGGAAGAGAAAACCATTCTCTCTTCACCTGCAATGTAAACTCCTCGAGGTGTGCGACCTGGATATATAACTAATGTGTGTAAAATTATAAAAAATAAATTTCTGGCATTAGTCAGTTTCTAAGGGGGAATGGAGTTGTAATTAAATTTATTATGCATTATTTCAGGTCCTCTAGGAAACAAGATGTGATGGGAAAAGTCATCTTGTGGACAGTGAAGAAAAGCAACGACAACATGCTCAATGTGGCAAATGAGCAAAATGTGCTTGCATAAAATGTAGTGTTGGGTTACACCCAAAATTGTGTTTCAAGCTATACCACACACGATAAGGACAAAAAGTTTCCATCAACCAATGTATCTTCATGTATTTTCCAATTGTTTCAATATTTAGTATTATAGTCCCCTTATTGCCCATCGTATGAAATATCATACGCACCAAAAAACCTAGAAAAATTCAAAATATTATAAAAATTAGAATATAGTCGTTATAAGTTCAATAAATTAGTATATATTCCAAGTTTTCAACAATTATTAAGAACTTTTTTAATTTCGGGATATGATGGGTTAATTCCTTCACGGAGGAAGTATGCTTATAATTTTATCGTGCTGGGTCAGGTTTGAAACTGTTAATCTTTGATCCAGCTTCTAGCACGGTAGCCCTCGACGAACGATGTGGAAGAATATGAAAATTATAAATTAGTGAGATCTGTAACAAGAACACAGAAATGTTACCTTCTACGAGAAAGGGAATTGAAACTCTAAATCATCCCTCGAGGACAAGGGCTACAATTTCAGGCGCTGTGGGCATCCTGAGGCGAACTCCGACCCGTCTAACTAATCCGCGACGTGACCACCATCCTGACTAAACCAGCCCCTTACATTTTATCTACCCTGAGACACTCATTTTCACTACAACCCCAACTCAACCGATCAACATTCCACAGAATTTGATGTTCCATAGTGCAGAATTTGAGCGCCGAGACTTCTGCAAAGCTGCAGGTGCACATTCAATAGGTTTGTAAATTTTTTCATTGTCAGACATCGTAATTATTTAATAAATGTCAGAACAAAATTAATGCAGAGAAAAGTTCGCTAATTCAGCAAAAGTAAGAGAATACCACTTAAAATATTTGATAACATGATTATAAGGAAATAACATGAACGTATACAGCATGTAAATGATATAAACTGGCCAAAAATACTGATAACATAAATAACCGAAAAAATTCAAATAATGTTTTCTGTAACTGTTAAAGTTTTCCCAGGAGAAATGGCTTTAGCGAGTATATCTTTTTTGAAAACGAGACTGTCATTATTTACATTGGCCGATACGTATGATGAAGCAGTCGTTTGTTTCTATTTTGTGTTTCTGTTGTGTATTGGTAGGTATGTGTTAGGTGCAAGGTCATTGGCGATGGCATTCACGTTCAGTAAAAATGTAAACAAATCATTAGGCTACTATCAATCTTAAAAACATGCTATTTTACAAATTAAAAATAAAATTATGAGAAATATTTGAAATTCACTAGACATTTTATTCAGTAGTCCGATATGCACTGTTTATATAATTTTGGCAGCTTACATCTTACACTCTATATAGATATGAGACGTTCAGAGCTAAAGTGAACCAAGTCCATGAGACGTAGTTTTGAGTTAATAGAACTTAAAATTAACTTGCTATAATGGATTATCTAATTTCACTAGCAATTATTTTATTGCTCCATTCTCTAATTCTACATTCATAAAATATAAACAATTGTGATGTTAGTTGATGCAACGCTTTGGGACTTGATCCACTATGGCTCAGAACATCGTGAACAAATAATCTGAGCCAAAAGTGACTGGGTCACCTACCGGCGAATGCTTGTAATTAAAATTTGATCCATTACTACTCGGAAAAGATCCAACTTTAGATAATCAGAAAATGAATTAAACTCAATTTATGAAAATTTGTGACTTGATCCACTTTCACTTTGAACGCCTGATATGAAAAGGTGAATTCCAAAGTGTCCTAAGTCCTTTTTTAAAGATGTTAACTTGTTTTATTCACTTTTAATTTATCCTTTTCAAGCCTATATATGAAGGGTTCAGAGCCATAGTGGGCCAAGTGCCATTTATTAAAAACGGAGAAAACAAAGATTAAAGTTAAGTGAATACCATAGTTTAATGAAGATTGACATATCATTTAGTTTTAATGTGTCCCTATATTTTATATTACTTGCTATATGTTTCCATTGAAATATGGTAATAACTTCATTTTAACCCTTGTTTTGTACGGTTTTAGTAAATGGCGGTTGGCCCACTGTGGTTCTGACCCTTCACATAACTGTGTAGGTTTATTTAACATACTATCCTAAGTACTGACTTAGTGTCTGCATATGTTTATTTCAAACGGATCTAAGGGCACCAAATTTATTTCATCACTTTTTGTGAATTTTTTCATAACTCGCTATTTGCACTTAGACCAGTTTAGATTCCACATCTCCATATAGGCTAAACGTTTGTTCAGTAGATCAAATAATGAAATATATTAAATTACAAAAATATATTAAGTTATACAAAAATCAAAGTTGAAAAGAAAAATTTGGATAATTCCGCAATAGTGAGAGTAAATCCGCAATAGGACTTACGGAAATCAAGAAGTAATATTACGTAGAAATGTGTAATATTATTCGGATATACGCTTTAATATTAACTAACCTAAATGTCTTATTCATATTTGGAATTTTTCTACAACACATCTGACCTTAGGCGAAACACTGGATTTTTTTAGTAGGTTATTTTACGACGCTTTATCAACATCTTAGGTTATTTAGCACCTGAATGAGATGAAGGTGATAATGCCGGTGTAATGAGTCCGGGGTCCAGCACCGAAAGTTACCCAGCATTTGCTCATATTGGGTTGAGGAAAAACCCCGGAAAAAACCTCAACCAGGTAACTTGCCCCGACCGGGAATCGAACCCAGGCCACCTGGTTTCGCGGCCAGACGCGCTGACCGTTACTCCACAGGTGTGGACGAAACACTGGAAAACAGAAAAATAATATAAACATTGTGTTCATGCTTTCCAAATAAATTATTCTCAATATTGAATAATTTAAAATCGATAGTTCTTCTTGTGTGTCATTTTAAGTTAACCACTACATTCTTCAATTTCATTTTTTTTTTTTTTTGTTTTCCGATAAGCTACTATAGTATAATATATAATACATTTTAATTAGCCACCTATGCTTATCTTTTATACAGTTATGAATTTTTACATGAATTAGTCTATCACATTAACGTTTTCGATACTTATTTGTACCATCATCAGATGTATGTACATGATAGTGATTAAAAAAACTAGCCAATTGGCGTATGTATCGTGAACTTCCGTAGTATGTATGTGTGCATAATATACTTGTTCATGGTTTCTATTATAATATACTATTAACTAATAACACTAAAACTGTTATAAAATCTAAAATCAATGTGTAAAATATGATTATTTAAAACACATGTTTAAAATACACATTGGTTGTTATTGTTTCACTTTGGTTCACTTCCATGGTTTTGGTGTGTTACGATGTTAAATGGGGCGATAATTTTAAATTGTAAATTTTCACTAGTTTCACTTTAGTTGCACTGTACGTTGATTTCACGTGATCTTTGTCTTCTATATCTATCATTTGCTATTCGTATTTTCACATGCTAAAGTTAGAGTTACATAAAGTGAAGTTCACTTTAGCATGTGAAAATACGAATAGCAAATGATAGATATAGAAGACAAAGATCACGTAAAATCAACGTACAGTGCAACTAAAGTGAACTTAGTGAAAATTTACAATTTAAAATTATCGCCCCATTTAACATCGTAACACACCAAAACCATGGAAATGAACCAAAGTGAAATAATAACAACCAATGTGTATTTTAAGCATGTGTTTTAAATAATCATATTTTACACATTGATTTTAGATTTTATAACAGTTTTAGTGTTATTAGTTAATAGTATATTATAATAGAAGCATGAACAACTATATTATGCACACATACATACTACGGAAGTTCAAGATACATACGCCAATTGGCTAGGTTTTTTAATCACTATCATGTACATACATCTAATGATGATACAAATAAGTATCGAAAACGTTAATGTGATAGACTAAATCATGTAAAAATTCATAACTGTATAAAAGATAAGCATAGGTGGTTAATTAAAAAACTTATTATATATTACACTACATACTTGGCATAATATTTTGATTAGTCGCCCCATCAGTGTCATTCACTGGAATTCGCTACTCTAAAATCACACAGAAACTACTACAGAATTACCTGGACTGAGGAAATAACAAAGTTCTCCACACGTTGTTAGAAGTACTACTAAAAGAATGCAAAAGGTGACAGTCAAAATTTTATGTAGTGGTACAATATTAGTCTAGGTTTATGTAAAGTCGAATTTATGTTTATTTATGTTTCTAAAATAATGGCCTTCGAGATGAAATTTCTGAGTCGTAGAAGATTGTCGTATAAATAATTACGGTACCGGAAAAGAGCTTAACATGTTCTCTGCTCTTGATTTCTTGGAAGTAAATAGAAAGCTTTTGAAGTTTATTATTGAAAAGACATAGGACAAACGCAAGCGGAAATAAACCCTGAATATTTAAATCTCGAATAAGGAGAGACAAAGACAGATATTAGGAACGCTGTTAGGAAGATTTCTGATGTCGGAACTACAACGAATTGATAAATAAGCTTCTTGTGACGTAAGACATATTATTATAGGTTCTTTGCCGCGTTGATTAATTTTAATGTAAATTCATTTACAGGCGAAATTACTTTTATAAAAATACTGAATATCTTCTCTTTTGTATTCTGTTATGATTCTGAATATCACAGGCATAGCTTAGGTGATAGCATATCGTCGTTGATTTTATGAAAGTTCCTATGTGACAGTACAGAGCATAACTTTTCAGAAAGAAGAGAAAAGTAATTAAATATCAGTAGACCTACACTGATTCTCGATGATGTCATCATATGCACCAACGTTTTCTACCGAATTACCTAATATTTTTATATAATGTTTAATTACTTTCTTCTTCCTCCTGAAAAATTATTCCTGTACTGTCACATAGAAGGTTTCATAAAATAAACGATGACATTTTCCTGTCGATCCGGCGCAGAACTCGGGCGTGAATTCGATTCCCGCTAATGCTGATTACCTGATTTCTCTTTTCCGAGGTTTATCTAACTGTAAAAACGAATGTCAGTAATCCATGCACAATCCTTCGCTTCTTCTCGCCAAATACAATCTCGCTATCACCAATTCGATGAAGATAAATAATATAGTAACTGATATAGCATCTTTAAATAAGCAACTGAAAATAGGTTACTTATAATTCTCAGGAATGCTTTAATATCCTGCATTAACAATATCTCTATAATTACTACGCTCTTTCCTCGTCCTCAAAGAACAACGTTCATCAATGCTGTAATCAAAATTCAAACGTATTTTTCATAAGTTATTTATTACTATTCATTTAATTAACATAACAGCTGTATAAATCTCATTGTCCACAACATTTCTTCATATCATTTTATCTCTACAGCCCCACTTTACCATACGCCTCCATTTATGTTTACACTAACTTTTAATTACTGAATTATTAGTGACTTAGGTTTGTTCATAGTTCTGTGAGTTGTCACTGCAATTAGTTTCAATTTTTAATTTTAGTGAGCTTCTAATTTTTCATTTACGGGTACTTTAAACATTCATTCGTAGTGTAATTATTGTATTTACGGTACAATGTAATTGAAGGGTTAAAAGCCATAGTGGGTCAAATCCATTTCCAGAGTTTTGAAGCTTACCTCATCTTTTGATTGCCTGCTGACTCACGTGTTCAACAGATAGCGTCATTTGGTCCAAATACCTCACGTTATTAAATAATTAAAGCAACAAAAATACTCTCTCAAGCAAATGCCAGTTCTTTTGAGAAGCAGAGTGGGCCATATCCAAATGTGACTTGATGTAGAACATGGCAGATGAAGTGAAAGAAAATAACTCAACTATGGGGAAATCTAGGAAGCGTGTGGAAAACTGTGATGAGTGGAAAAGAAGGTACGAAAAAGGAAAATAAATAGTGGCAAAGAGTATGTATATGCAAGTGGAAATCCTGTGTTTGCGAAAATGTACACTGACAAAGACTGCAAATGTGAGTTATGTTATGTCGAACGTTTGGATAATGAAAATGATCGAGCATACATGTGCATTAAACATTCTCGTTAATAAGTAATTTTGACCAGCAAATGCAGATCTTGCAGGAATGGTTCATATAATGAATATAAAGAGGCACAAAGGATCTGCTGATGTGGACGGTAGTCATGAACAGCATTTACTTTTCCTCGATTTTGTAAAAAGCACTGCCCAACCTTGTATCGTAATTTAACTATATTATGTCTTCAGAATTACAGCTGAAGTTCTGACCTGTAAATAGTAATAATATTCGAAACATGATAAAGGAACTGAAGTGTTATTTAACATAAAATATAATAATGAGAAAGTGAGTTAAGTGTTAAATTTGTCATAATTATTTTTACAAATTGTTCTTTGTTGTATATAATTCGATTATTCATTTGTTCACACAACATTGGAATGCAGAAAGTAAATTTCAAACAATATCGAGAGCAGTGACGCCAAAACATAAAAAGTAACTGGCTATTGTCCTCCATTCTGGGTTCATAAAACTTATTTTCCAATTGAGGTATTACGTTTCATACACAATTAAATTATGGCTCACTGCGCGAGTTATGAATAATTGTTCTGTAAATTAATAAAATATGTCATCGGCGATGCGCGGTCCTCACCACGCTTTGGACTGTAATTAATGTGATTAACGAATTCGGAGCAGGCTAAAACATTTCGTTCACAGTTTCAATATTGTTATTTTCACAATAATAAAGCGAAGACGCAAATGATCATCCATCGATGTCAAAAGATGTACAAACATCACATGCAGTATTTTGCAAGTGTTTTTATTAATAAGTATAGGTTATAACATGAAAAATAAAGTTCAAATGCCACGGTTGAGTAATCGGTTGCCAATGTTCACGAGTTGGTCACTGAACATAATGAAAGTCAAAGTTAATATTATGCAGTGTTAAAAATGTATCCAATATTTTAGGAGGTGCTAGTATGCATCAAAACAAGAAAAAAATGTCTAATAAACATGGTTCTACAATTCATACTTTCTGAGGTCTGAACACTTGTTCATAGGAGGTGCTCAATGTGACGTCCATTCATGGCAATGCATTCCTCTACCCTTCGGCGTAAGTAATCATTCTTTGAAATTGACCTGGTTGTTCTTGATAACCAAACGTCTAGGGGATTTAGATTTGAGGAAAGAGCAGGCCAAGGTGTGGAGCCTCCCCAATTAATCCAGCGGTCCTGAAATGTCAGTGTAAGGTGTTTACGCTCATTGCGCAAAAAATGTGCTGGTGTGCCATCACGCATGAACACCACATCTGCAGTCTTTGCTGACATGATACATACTCCAGGAAGGTACGCAATACAGTAATTAAAAAGTCCGGATAACGAGCCCCACTTAATCTCTGTGGTAGCATGTACGGCCCTTAATCTATCGCAAGGACGCCTGCCCATACGTTGATTGAGAATCGGTGCTGATGCCTTGTTTCTTCAAGTGCATGGGAATTTTCATCAGCCCACACATGCTGATTACGAAAATTCACAACACCATCTCTGATGAACCCTGCTCATATCCGCAACCAAATATTTTTTTTCATTGTCCCTTGCGACGTATCATTATTCCATACCAGGGTTATCAACTACGGTATGATTATATGGTAGTCTGCTGTATTCTACGACGAAAAAATGCATTGCCATAAATAGATGTCACATTGAGCACCTCCTATGAACAAGTGTTCAGATCTCAGAAAGTATGTGTTGTAGGACCCATGTTTATTAGACTTTTTTTCTTGTTTTGATGCATACTATCACCTCCTAAAATATCGGATACTTTATTTTAACAAAACAGAAAAGGACTTAAGTTCCTAAGTTAACTACGAAGTAGTGGACCATAAAATGTTAATGACATTAGTATAGAATAGGAAATAAATCTTATGGAATCTGCTATATACCAAAAATAATGTAAATAATTAATAGACAACGTATTGAAAATTACTTAAAGTAGTGGTTCTCAAACTTATTAGCATTTTCACGGACCCATTCAAAGATGTCAATGGAATGATGGGTAGGTTAGATTTTAGATTAACATTAAGTGAATATGAATAGTGATATTAGTTATATTTTCAAAAGTTGAATCAATATTAACTGCATATTTCAATTAAACGAAACGTAAATAATAATTATAATACTGTCCTGAAAAAGTAGACTTTCATTGATATATTACAACAGAGTTTATACAGAGTGGGCCATGGGAATCTCAAGATTTTTAACATACAATAAATTGATAACAATGACATATAAGTGAATACGTGAATTATGCGCACTCGCAATGTATGTCATTGTTGCAAAAATGGCGCTATGGAATGCTGAACATCTTGCTTTTGTGGTGTAAACACTTTTTTTTTTAATCCTAACTCAGTTGTCATTACACAACGAATATTTCGTTAACATTTTAATTTTCCATGTCATGGTGCCATTCCTAGCAGTGACACTATGAAGTTAAGGATACAGAACTTCAGATCATTTGCTTCCGCAACGAAGAATATATCACAGGCCCTGTATAGACTGTGAAAACATCATGAAACATCGAAAGATTCAGTCAGGCAAGAGTAAGGAAACCTCGTCGCTAAACTAGAAAAGACCCCGCTGCCTTAGGTTTATCACTTACCAGTTTGAAAAGAATTCTGCATAAATATTTAAATTTTCATAAGATGGTTGTGTTTTAAGAATTAAATTATCGTGATAAAGCAAATCGAATAACATTCTTTGAAAAGTTTCTCATCCTCTTGTCTGATGAAATGGTCCTATTAACAAGTGATGAAGCACCCTTTCATTTAAATGGCACAGTGAACAAACAAAATTTTCGTTATTGGTCTGACAAAAATCCACAGAAGCTTCATATACGCCCTCTTCATATTCCACTTGTAACAGTCTGGTGTGGCGTTGCCAGTTTTGGAATCGTAGGTCCTTATTTATTCGCAGAGAATGATAAAGCTGTCACAGTGACTTCTGATCGATACATAGAGATATTAGGGGACTTCCTTACTCCAGAGTTATATTATCGTGGAATCGATCTCAACAGCATATGATTTCAACACGATGGGGCTACAGCCCACACTGCCAACGTGTCCATTACAATGGTTGAAGAAATGTTTCCAAACCATTTGATTTCTAAATGAGGAGACATTCCGTGGCCCGCACGTTCTCCCGACCTATCAGTATGTGACTACTTCCTTTGTAGTTACCTCAAGTCTAGTGTACATTCGGAAACTAAAGGACATTAATGGACTCACGAGGCTATACAGGAGGAAATCGCAGCCTTACCAAAAACATGGTGCAATCAGTGATACAGAATCTGCGTGACAGATTGTACCTTAAGTGGTGGGGGCCTTTTAAGAGGTGTGCTGTTTAGAAAATGAGGTCACGTTCCCAAATGGCATTCAGTAACCTATTGTTATATAACAGCATTAAAATTTTAATTTGTGTGTTACAATGTTAATTTTCTATGTTAAAATCCTCAGGTTCCCATGCAAAACAATGCTCCAATACAAAAATACAGAACTGGAAAGAGAGGAGTGGAAAGCATGGGGAAAGCATTGGTTCCCCGTCCACAGTCCACCGGCGTTGAATGTCGTATCTCTGGCCCGTACGCAATCACATAAGACAGACGTGAATACAAATTCCCTCCTCTACCAAGTCAATGACGCGGGGATGGAAGGACGTTAACATCCATGGCATCGTCGCCCTGAGTGGCGCAGTGGTATAGCGCTGGTCTTATGTGACCGAGATTGTGGGTTCGATCCCGGCCCAAGTCGATGGCATTTAAGTGTGCTTAAATGCGACAGGCTCATGTCAGTAGATTTAGTGGCATGTAAAAGAACTCCTGCAGGACAAAATTCCGGCAGACCGACAACGCTGATATAACCTAGACAGTTGCGTCGTTAAATAAACCATTTTTTTTCACGATATCTTACACCATTGCATCAGAATCTGCAAATCATGATTCTTCAGTCAGTGGAAATGTCGCAGAAACAAGTTCTGGATGTTCATTTTCAGGAAATAATTTCAAATTTGGTAAGAATTGTCATTTTCACTTTCATGTTTGCGAAATAAATTTTTAATTTTTGTGAAGGGTCTCTGATAAACGTAATGAAAAAAAAAAATGTTGGGTTATATTTGTTACAATATGATGAACTGTTTTGTTTAAAACACTGGTAACATTTCTGATAAACATAATAAAACAAAGTTAGCTTATATTTGTTGTTATATGATGAAGTATTTTGTTTCAAACCCTGTTAAAGTTGATATGATGATTGTCACTGCCGTCTGGATCGGAATCTCGTATAGGTTATTATGTACGAATACGGATTTAGACGGTGCTGCGTTGATTTTGATTAAAACGAAGCTAAAGTTTGTTCAAGTTTTTAGACTCATAACGAGGCTTCGAATATTTGTCACAAGAGCTTTATTGGATGAAGTAGTTTCTCCTGATACATTAATGACGTAGAGTCAAAGGTGCAAGCAGGTTACAAGACCTCTATGAGTTCTGATTTGTGTTATGTAGAAGTGCACTTTGTTACGTATGTTTGTATGTCGATGAGTTCATTGTGATCCCGTTCAGTCATAGAGGAGGTGCACCAGAAGACAAATGCCGCCATCAGTATCTACACTGCAGTTGTTTATTTCGGAATTTGAAAATTATTATTTTTGTATAGGCTAAGGAATGGTAACATAGCCTTAGAATATATATTTGTCATTATAATAGTAGTTATTTCAATTATTGTTTGTATATATAGGTATACATAAAACTTCTGTCCTACATTTATTATCAGATTATTAATTTTGAAATTCAATTGAATCAATGGCGTGGCACACATATTTGCTCAAAACATTTCGATTGTACAAGCCATTAAAATTAAGTTGCAGTGTTGTCATGATATGCCCCATTATGTTTTAAATTCACTGTAGAAGAAAGATCTAAGGAACAGACTACTGAAGTGTTTTGTGTGGAGTGTAGCATTGTATGGGGCAGAAACATGGACATCACGACGAAGTGAAGAGAAGCGAATAGAAGCACTTGAAATGTGGATATGGAGAAAGATGAAGCGTGTGAAGTAGACAGCGAGAAAATAAAGGAAGCTGTGTTGGAAAGAGTGGATGAAGAAAGAATGATGTTGAAACTGATCAGAAAGAGGAAAAGGAGTTGGTTGGGTCACTGGTTGAGTAGAAACTGCCTTCTGAAGGGTGCACTGGAAGGAATGGTGAACGGGAAAAGTGTTCGGGGCAGAAGAATATATCAGATGATAGATGTCATTAAGATATATGGATCATATGAGGAGACAAAGAGGAAGGCAGAAAATAAGAAAAACTGGAGAACGCTTAGTTTGCAGTGAAAGACTTGCCCTAGGGCAGAACGCTATGAATGAATGAATGAATGAATGAATGAATGAATGAATGAATGAATGAATGAATGAATGTAGGCCTACTGTACCGCCACTTACGCTGTTAGCGCCAGATATTTGAACTCCCTCAGTACTAGGCTATATTCCTCGATAAATTCACCGTGACAAAAATGCGAAGTCTGCTCATAACAGTCCGAAAAGCAACTATTTTAGAGAGCGTGTAATAAAAATATTATTTGTGTACTTACATTCGGTATATTTTGTCATGAATCTGATGGCAAATTTACAGATTTATGAACACGTTTCCTTTGAAATATTTGTAATTTTTACAACTGCAATTATTGTTCAGAATAAATAAGATTCTAATATTATTATATTGATTTGTTGGCTGAATGTATAATTTTATGATGAATTTATTACTCCATTTTCTGCTGTAACTATTTTCATAAACTGTAGCTCCTGTATTGTTCGCTGTTGGTTTATCAGGCCAGTGCAACATTACGAGTTCTAATCGTGTTTCCCGAACTACACAGAAGCAGTGTTGGAAATAGGGTTGCCAACTCTCTCCCGTATTTTCCCGGGATTTCCCATATTTGCTCCTAATTTTCAACAGTCTCCCGGCTCCCGTATTTTCCTTCTCTTCGAGCATTTTTCTCCCTTATTTTTGCATTATGTAAAAATCATTATTCTAAACATTCGATTTTGCCGTGAATGATATTCGTTTATATGATGATTTTTGTTGTTCAAGAGATGCATTGAAATATGCAGTCTTTATACGAAGTAATGCTTTCCAAATATGGATTTTAGTGCTCAACCCTGTTTAAATTAAAACCCTGTTAATATTATAAATTTGAAAAAAAAAAAAAAAAAAGGCTAGCTTTGTTCTGCGTATACCAAGCACTAATGCTCATGAAAGAGGGTGTTTCACCTCATGAACAATTGGTCAGATGTTCAAAACAGGAGCACGACACATTTAATCAAATCGAGTTGCAAACTGCAGTGACTTCAACTATTACGCAAGACAAAAACTGTCTCAAAATACTCTTAATTTAAGCCTAGCTGGCGAAGTGCAGAACAAAGATGTTTTTTAGCAACTGAACAGAATACCGTCAAATGGGCAAACTTGGAACATTATAATAGGGTATTTTCGTTTTGTCACAGTAACACCAAACTGCAATAGAACCAATATGCTGCACAACAAAGTAACAAGTGAAGATTATGTCGCCACTGTGACAAAACGAAAATACCCTATGATAATGTTCCAAGTTAAACTCTGTTCCAAGTTTGCCCATTTGACGGTAATTTGTTTGTTTTATATGTGAAATTTTGTCCATTCCTTAATCTCCCGTATTTTCTTCAAAAAACGTTAGCAACCATAGTTGGAAACATCCTGTAGAAGATGTGAATAGTGGCTGCTGAAGGAAGAGTTGGCGACATGTGGTGCTTCAGAGAGCTAGGAAAAGATCAATCAAATCGACGAACCGTCAGGGAAGTCCTGAGCAAAAGGAGTAAGAGAATAAGCGATGGTACGAGAGTTCAAGGGTTGTGGAAGAAAAATTAAATAACAGGAATGAACACTTGATGGAAACTTGGAAGAAGAAATAAATAAAAAAAAATGTTGTTTCCTTCTTAATCGTGTCATTAAATACAAAAGTAATTCTACAAACCATAAAGAAGTTCGGCCGTGTGTAAATGAACATACTTTGCTGCATATTGCTTTATGGAGTTTAAATGTCAAACTTGATTAAAAACACACATACAGTAACGCCCGTACTATACGGTATTTAGCACGATGCCATTACATTTTTTGTCACTGCAATTACTTGTTCATTTAATGAAATTGCAACTGAAATGTTTGTTTTAATTCTGATGTTATTAAGCAGAAATAATAAAATTGGAGTGGATTTCTACTTATGAATGGATGCTTGTCCATATTCTACTTCGCAATATATACGGGAATTCTTCCTCACCTCAATCTCATGTCTAGTATGAGAAGTTGCTAATTTCTCGATAACAAACATGGCAGAACAAATACGTTTGTCCAAGAAGAATATAAATGTTCAAAGAAGAATAGATTTAAACTTCTTTCAAATTAAATCGAAATTTCCTCATTGCAATAATATTTTAAATGTCTGAAATGACGTTATATTTTACAATAAGTATTAACTTTAATAAAATTCATAGTTTCTGTTTAATAATATTATAATTGACATATTTAGTAAATTCATAACAAAGAACTGACTGTAAATACTAAGTATTACTTATCCTGTGGTCTAGCGGCAACCAAATTACCAGCTGAATCCGAAATCACCTACATGAAACTCGTACGAATAGAGTGGATTTTAAAGGTCGATACAAATACAGGCTAGTGAATCCATGGAAATACATATATTTATATATGAGGTGTCGCTATCGTTGAATAATCAAGACTTATATTTTAATGTTAGTAGTCAACATGTAGATACATATTAATTTGAGAAAAATTCGTTCCGGCATCAGGAATCGAACCCGGGACCACTCAGATCTGCGCGCTGAGAGCTCTTTCCAACTGAGCTATGCCGGGTATTTATTAATGTTAACAGTATTCAGAAAGTGTTGTTGAATATGGCCATAAAATCATTTAAATATGCGCTCCTGCATATATGACATATGTTTAAAATGCAGGTAGTACACCATTGACGATACAATGAGGAGAGTTCGGCCGTCGCCGTGAATCGGGTCTCGGCATTGCTCAGTTGGAAAGAGCGCTCAGCGCGCAGAGCTGAGAGGTCTCGGGTTCGATTCCCGGTGCCGGAACGAATTTTTCTCAAATTAATAGGAATCTATGGGAACTTTGTCATACATTTACGGTGCGTAAAAAAACATTGTCCCTGGAGAGGCTCCAGGAAAAAATCTGTTGGCAGTTTCTCGCCCGCGTTATATTTTGACGCTGAATAACTTGGTAAATAAATACTCCACTATTAGTACCACTACCACTACTTCTACTACTTCTACTACTATTACCTATTCAAAACCAAAACTTTTCATTTATGTATAGCCTACGTTTTAGAAGAACTTGATAGCTTTCAAACATATAACAATGTAAATAGACAATAATAACGTACTTCGTTTCTCAAGAAAAATTGTAACAATTATTACATTTTCCCTTATGGGAGTTGTCTCGGAATGCATTCATTTCTCATTCACAGACCATGTTATGGTTCTTTTACAATATTGATGAAATGGAATGCGCAACATATACTTATTACATTGACGGATACATTCTCATTTCTTTTATATCGCGGAAATTCTGAAAACTAGAACATTGATTAAATGGAATGCTCAATCTATGCTTATTATATTCGCAGATTCGTCCTCATTATTTTGTTTTTATATTTAAGATACTAGCCGTACCCGTGCGCTCCGCTGCACCTGTTAGAAATAAATATAAAGTAATTAAATAATTAAAATAGGACGTTTAATCCAGGGAACATTCGTGTTTGATAGAAGGATAAATCGTTTAATATGTTACTTAATTTAAATTGTATTTAAATAATTAAAATGCGATCATTTTGGTCCAGAAAGCACTCATTTGGTGCAATGACAATTCCTTTAACATGTTTCTTAATTGTTATTACATTCAACCATAGTTTAATGAACATTGACATCATTTAGATTTAATGTGTATGCTTTATTTTACTTGCTATATATTTCCATTGAATTATGGTAATAACTTAATTTTAACCCTTGTTTTCTACGTATTCAGTCAATGGCCATTCGCCCAATATGGTTCTGAACCCTTCAAATAACTTAAATTATATTATATTATATTATATTATATTATATTATATTATATTATATTATATTATATTATATTATATTATATTATATTATATTACATTACATTACATTACATTACATTATATTATATTATATTATATTATATTATATTATATTATATTATATTATATTATATTATTATATCGGAAGTTACTGTAATAACATTATAGTATTATGTCCATCTAGAGAAACTACACTTTCCAACGGTGAAATAATAATTAATTATACAAATGGGTTAATTTAGCTTCCGATATTACTTCATACAAACACAGAAACATTCTCTGTAGGCTATCTTTCATAGCTTTCGATTGTTGTTGTCCAAGGCCCCTTATAGACCAAGTCATTAGTTTTTTATTTCGTTACACGGCCTTAGATGGCAGTTATTTTAATTTTAAAACGCATTTATCTCATTAAATATCAGTCCTATAAAAATTTTTCAAGGAATAAAACTTATCGCAAATGATTTTCAAAGAAAATTTTGTTATGTAACATTTTTCACAAAAATCAATAATAAGCGAGATATTTCGATTTATTTAATTCAGGTCCCCTTATAACCCCCTCTTTTAAATAATGTATTTTCAATGCCATATAGCCTAAAATCTAAGTTAGAACGAACTTAATTTATATTCCAATTTTCATCGAAATCCGTTCAGCCATTATCGCGTAAAAAGGTAACAAACATACAGACAGACAGACAGACAGACATACAAACAAAAATTTCAAAAAAGCGATTTTCGGTTTCAGGGTGGTTAATTACATATGTTAGGACCAATTACTTTTGGAAAATCGAAAATTACCAGAAAAATTTCGGCTACAGATTTATTATTAGTATAGATTACTTGCATCGCAAAATATCATGAAAGAAACTACCCAACCATTCGGGATGTCGTCTCTTTATATGGGCAACCCCAACAACAACGATGACTTATTATATATTAAGTGAATAATATACTTTGATTCTTTTTCATTTCAGTAATTTAAGTCTTTATACAAGCCGTATTAGAAACAGTTGCTGTATATCTATGATTTTGGTATCAAATTGACTTGGAAAAGATTCACGTGAAAGTTTTTTAACATGTGAAAGTTCAGAGAACTATTGAACTTAGTATTAATTTAATAGAAAATTATTATTTGTACACAAATTGAGGTGATTAATAAATGTCGGAACTGTAAAGACAGAAAGTGTTAATTGAACTTAAGTCTAATTCTAGAATACCGTATACTTAAATGTGGTATTAATTCATAAACGAACCCAGTTTTCTCTACAGTCATATTATTCATTACAATTTCAAACTTATTTTCTTCATAGTGAAATGTGAATCGTTTCGACTATCAATTGTTTTGTTGTCTCAAGATTAGACCTCATGGAATGAGGAAGCGATTTTGAAGTCGTTAAGGAGAATGCTTGTTAAATTTAAATGCTGGAGTTCAAACACAAATGAAAATAGGCCTAAATCGCAATAATCTTATATCACAGTCTAGTATATACAGTCATGAAGCTCAATACGTAGGGAATATGCATCCACAGATAGTTGCTAACCACTAGGATCGCTTCTGTAGCCTCATCATATACAATATGAAACAGTAACGGCACAATCTATTGTTCCTAGTACCCTAATCAACTCAAGTTTCGTAACTGTATATACTAGGTTGTGCTTATATTTTAACCACGCTCACAATAACACTGACGAAGAGAATAAATGTTTCATGAAATTATAGGTTTGACGAGTACCTGTCACTTTTTCTACAATTATCCAGATTTTTAATATAAATACATTTACAATTTTTCCAGCTATTTGTCATCGGCATCACCGGCACATTTCCTGTCCTTAAGCGAGTAATATCGCGCTGAAACATTTTCCATATTTGTTGAGTTCTATGCAGTTGAATTATTATACAATTTAGAGCATTTATCATTTAAGAGGATCGGCAATATTTGTCTTGTTCCGTGGCCCTCGGTAGCATAGTCGGTATAGCGCTGGTTCGAGGTTACGGGTTCGATCCCGGTCCACATCGTTGGTATTTAAATGTATTTAAATGCGAAAGGCTCATGTCAATAGAGTTACTGGCATGTAAAAGAACTCCTGCGGGACAAAATTCCGGCAAACAGGCGACGCTGATATAACCTCTGCAGTTGCGAGCGTCGTTAAATAAACTATTATTTAAATTTAAATTTATCTTATTCCCATTCTAGAACGGTTGCTTGCACCACAGTTGAAGGTCCTCATAAAGAATTGAATTGAATTCAATCTTATGGCTAAACATTTTGTCGCAACTTTATATACTGAAGACTTGAAATATAATTTAATAATATTATTTTTAGCTACAACAAGTTTCAGGTTTTCAAGTATTAGGGTCGAAGTTAGAGAAGTTGAATTTTCTCGCATTATACAGAGCGTAACGAAAAAATTGGGCAACATTTCAGATATGGATTTCTCATATGTTTATGTACAGAAAAAAATGTTGCTCATAGAAGAAAATATGTAGCTCATACGGTACAAAATGTATTTGAAACGATAATACTGAAAATATATGGAGGTAGAAGTTCAAGTAAGTACGACTTCAACGATTTCATTCAGAATTGCTTGCGGTTTCAACTCCGACTTCACACTTTTCCATGGGGATTGAAGGAAAATACGGAATTGTAACAAACACAGTATAGGATTTTATTTATCGCAACGATCGGCGAGAGTTTTTGAAATGGAAAAATCGAGAATAATATTATTACAGAGAGAAGAATATTAAAAATTATTTTGTGAGTTCTACAAGATACAGAGAAATATTGATATCGTCATGTAAATGGGTGACGAATTTCAGAATTTGAAAGTAAAACTTCAATAGATTCCAACAGGGATATTAGTACCGAAAGTAAGTATAATTCACGGAGTAACAGTTATCTTGTGGGAGAAATAGATGGACAAGACGGATTACGAACGCCGACAAATGTAAATTAAATAATTTATAATTTAGACACAAGAGCACAGTAAAATATTATGAATATGAAAATAAAAGTATAAAGTTATGTGAATGCGTTTAGAATGTTAGTTAGAAGACCTGAGGGGAAAAAAGACATCTTTGGGGAGGCCGAGATGTAGATGGGAGGATAATACTGAAATGGATTTGAGGGAGGTGCGATATGATGCTAGGAACTGTACTAATCTTGGGCAGGATAGGGACCGATGGCGGGCTTATATGAGGGCGGCAATGAACCTCCGGGTTTTTACAAAAGCCATTTTAAGAGTAATATTATGTAAATAAAAAGGTAATTCCCAATTCTGCGGATCTCGTTCTTCACGTAGTCTAGTGATTATTTTATCATCTTAGGTGTTTTCGTGCTACATTTCTGATCATTGGATCGAATGTAGCAATTTCAACCAATTTTAAAAGCGGTGGATTTTATAGTTCTTTTAAGTCCTTAGAATAAGGTTACTAAAGCTGGAAGTCACATTAATTAATTTCGTGGCACATCTTTTCCTTGAATGTGGTCTTTAGGAGGAATTTGTGCGCCACATCTCGCCTTTGTTAAATTTGGACTCTGACTAATATCTGAAGCTGGAAACATGGTTAAATAAAATACTAGGATTACTATTACCAAAATTATATAAAATGTTTTAAACAAGCATTAATAAATAGAAAAGGAAAATCTAAATGTTGACCTCCTTCTACTTGCCTATAAAGAGAAATAATTTCGTTTTAAACTTCGAAGAAAATTATAGAACTTAAATCTTACAAAGAATACAGGTTGAGCTGTAAGTATTGTCATTAATCTCAGAAGATTGTCCTTTGAGGTATTGCAAAAAAAAAAAAAAAACAAGTAATACAATTTTGCTCGTTTTTACTTCCCTTTCGAGATAAAGTTTGTTTTATTTGAAACATTTCAGCTCGTGTTTTTGGGAAAGCCATGTATTTAATTCCCAATATTCTCAATAATTTTAAGGGAGCAATATATTATGATAATACATTATTTAAAAAATTTAGTTTTGTCCTTTAAATGTGCAGAAATTTGATCCGAACAAATGCAACTTTTCGTTCTGCAAAGGAATTTAAAAATGTTACATTTGTTTGGATAACATTTCTGCACATTTAAAGCACAAAATTAAAATGCTTGCTTACTGACTTACTTATGGCTTTTAAAGAACCCGGAGGCTCATTGCCGCCCTCACATAAGGCCCCTATCGATTCCTATCCTGTGCAAGATTAATCCAGTCTCTCTCTCATCATACCCTACCTCCGTCAAATCCATTTCAATATTATTCTCCCATTTACGTCTCGGTCTTCCCAAAAGATTTTCCCTCTGGCTTCCCAACTAACACTCTATATGCATTTCTGGATTCACGCATACGTGTTACATGGCCTGCCCATATCAAACGCTGGGTTTACTATTCCTAATTATGTCAGGTGCAGTTGTGTGCAGTTCTGCGTTGTGTAAGTTTCTCCATTCCTCTGTAACTTTATCCCTTTTAGCCCCAAAAACTTTCCTAAAAACCTTATTCTCAAACAGCCTTAATCTCTGTTCCTCTCTCCAGGGGAGAATCCAAGTTTCACATCCATACAGAACAATCGACAATATACCTGTTTTATAAATTATATCTTTAAGATCTTTTGACAGCAGACTAGATAACAAAAGCTTCTGAACTGAATCATAACAGGCATTTTCCGTATTTATTCTTGGTTTAACTTCCTTCCAAGTGCCATTTATATTGTTGCTCCAAGATATATATGAATTTTTCAACCTCTTCAAAGGATAAATCTCCAATTTCTATATTTCCATTTCGTACAATATTCTGTTCACGAGACATAATCACAGTTTTCAATATTTTATTAAATTAACTGAGCGTATTGGGAATTCAAGCAATAGATTTTCCAAAATTCGCTATGAAACATTTCACATTAAACAATTATTTACTGGAAAAGGAAGCAAAAACGAGAAAAATGTATTAAATTTTTTAGTTTGAAATATCTCAAAGAAATATATTTAAAATAATGACACTCTGTATATACATGTGTATCTATAAACTAAAATAAATGAAACTTTACTGCAGGTAAAATTCAATTTCTATTAAGACTGAAAAAATTCAAAATGAAATCATACATAAATCAATACAACCAGGAACTCATTTTGAGAGTTATCTTTACGCAACGAACTCAACAGTAAATTATTTTTGTCAGGCCTACATTACGAAGTGACAACCGCGCTCCTACGTTGATGTTTTATTCCACTCTACAGATGAAATAGACTATGTAAAGTGTAACAGAATTTTGTCACCTATTTAGTCAAGTAAATTGCATTAAACGATTATAAATAACCTCGTAAAACTAAGTATGAACGTGTATCATTTGTCAAGCCGATGCACTGCGTTGTTTTAATGAGACACCAGGCTTTTTACTCATCTCACGTTTGGGAGTTATACCTCCTGTCTGTTTAGTCTAGTGCGTCAAGTAGAGAGAAAAAGTTCAGACATGACCTTCGGTCATGGTTCTTTGAGAATTGCAGTGCCAAGAAAGAAGGTAAAGGCGATACAATGAAGACAAAAGCAGAGTACAAATTGTCGTAAAATATTTACAATCTGGCTGCAACTCTGCTTCTAAGAAAAGAATGACCTAAGAAGGAAAATACCGGTATTTACATAATATGAGTAGGCCTACAACATATTATACATATAACACAGGCAATAGCATAATCAACATCATACTACATTTTCCAATAATATGAATAGACTAATAATAATAAAATAATATAATTTTATTATCGTTATTATTTCCAAGAATAAATTAGTCGTAGCAAACAGTTCAATCAACGAATTTGATAAGTGTATTTCAGCACAAAAATGTATTAATTAAAAATGGACTACCAGTATGGATTCAAGACGTTTTAGTTAAAATAATTTCCAAATTTGGATACTTTACATATTTATATTACAGTGCTCGAAGATATTGTTGCATATTATTGTATTCCATATTTATGAAATATGGGATATATTGTATTTTTCTAAAAAATTGTTACATATTAGCCTATTACAAACTCATTAAATATGGGATATTACTGTGTCTTTTCTCAAGAAATTATTACATGAAAGTTTATTCCAAATTCATGAAATACCTGTAATGGATTTACATATTGTGTCTTTTTCTAAAAAACGTTTTACATATTAGATTATTATAACTTATGAAATATGGAATATATATATTAAATCTTTGTACTGTTCAACGGCTCTTTGTTCGGACTACTCCATTTCAAATCCCACTATCATAATTATTTAAGGTAACTCAGAAAGTTAATACATATTTTAAATTCAAATTCCATTTGTATTTCGGCAAGAGTACTCTTACTGGTGTGAGTCAAGAGAGAAAGAAAATAAACTAGAGCATTAATGTGGGAGCTGTGATATGGTATCGCGGAATTATGAGGATCCGAGTGCGCGCAAGAAGCGGCATAATTAGCATCGATTTTCCAAGTTCTTATATTTCGTAAACAAGGAAAAAACGAAACAATGACTATCACCACGTTCCTTATCGAACGAAAATTAGCTTAAATATGCATTTTCATTAAATTCAAGCTACATAACCTGGGACGGTTCGCTTGTTAGTACTGAAAAAAAAAGAACAGTTCTGAGATGCAAATGTCAGTTCATCACAGACACAGCTTACTTCATCCGTATCATTCTTCACGCACTTTCATAGCATAGCACCAGTTTTAAGTCGTTCCACTATTCTAGTTCTAGCCAGGCAGTGACTGAGCGCCGTTAGTACCTACGCCAGGAATAGTGAAACTTAGGAACATTGAATGCAAAACAACCCCTCTCTTATCATTAATTCCAGCCATATTAAATAAAATCACACTGAATGTGGTGTACGCTGCACCATGAATTCCGAATATGTATTTAGCGTCCTCAATTTAGTAGAAATGTACGGATTTTATTACCAAACCCTTCAGTTGTATAATGTTGTAAATTTATAGGGCTGTAAAAGCTGAACAAATATATCAAATGAATATGAAGTTTATCCAACGAAGTGAAGTTAATCTGTTTTAATTATTTTTTTATTTTTTGTGGACACAATACTTTATCATAAATTAAACGAAGAAGTGAAGCAGAACTTAAAACAGAAAGTATTTTTAGAAGTCATCAAAATAGCCTATATCGAAATAAACTGAAAACATTTTCGTTCCACGTTCAATGTTGTACAATCACAAAGACACAACTTTTGTGTTCATAACATTTCTATTATCCTATGAGAAAGAGAACAATAAGATGATAATGAAAGATAGCATTAACAATTTTATAGATTTGGACAAACCTTCGCGGTAACAATGGACGACATTTAATTTGCATGAACGACTTTTAAATCAATTGAGAACTTTTAAATAAATGTGCCATGAGTGTATAAGGACGCGGGCTACTCTTTCACAATTCTCATTAATCAAATCGCTCGAGAGAATAGCGATAAATTTTGTAATACTTTCGTGTCTGTGGAAGGTGGGTATTGACGCTAGACTGATACATAAAACAATGTTCTCCCACACATGACAAACTGCTCTTTACAGTAATGAAATTGGCCTATGGCAGAATTGTCCATTTCTGAAAATTATTTATTACGAATACTTTGGCACAGACTGTTTGCTCGACTGGTTTTGCAAGTTAGCACAACGAATAGCATTACGCAAGCTTTGAGTTAGGTCCAGAAGAAGGGGACTTCCAACAAACATGATGAGGCATGGCCTCGGGAATCTGGTAAAGTCATTAATATCTGACTTCAGGGAACAAAACAGACGTCCGCGGTACACACAAACAGAGCGCTGTGCAGAAATATGTAAAATTAGTATTACAAATTGTTTCTATTATCTTGCTTCTGCCCTAAGTTAGTTAGGTCTGGCATCTCTGTGTGTAATTCATTACCTTAAATACGTGGACGGTTTCTGATGGCTGCTAAAGTTATCGGAACTTCCTAGCGATGCTCAGAACCGTAACGCTTTGTTTCCTAGTTTGCCACATGCTTGGGGACTTCATCTAAGAGCAAATAAAATTCAATTGGTATTCCGCAAATTAGTGTCTGTTATGTTGCTTTCCAGACAGAATGTTATGCAGGGAATGCAATAATTCTCCGTGGGACACTTTTCGATATGGAACTTAAGCTTATTGAAACCATATTATTACTAATGGGTTGTAACATTTCCATAGTCCACAAATTCTGGTATATTCGACTTGTTAAGTTCACATAATTAAGGTCTAGTATTTATCTTAAGTCAGACACAAACATACAGACATAGACAACATATACATACCTATTATATACCGGATGAACCGTAAGTCATATCATTAACTTTGTTGGATGATTTCTTTAGTATAGAGCAGCGGTGACCAAAGCGAGCGTCGTGATTACATCCTGTAATCACAGACATTCAAACGGGTAAGAGGAGTTTCCTGTACATTGCTGTGTGTTTCATTCACGTACTGAAGACAAGCAGTGGCGTTATCACGTCGCTCTACAAACTTTGTCTCTACCAGCAATAAGAGATGATTTCGTAAAGGAATAGAAGAACTTCTTTGTTGTTTTGTCGAATTGCTCGACGGTTCAATTAGGAGTATAAAGGACCAGTAATTGCCAAGTTAAATAAATGATAATAATAATAATAATAATAATAATAATAATTATTATTAATATTATTATTATTATTATTATTATTATTATTATTACTGACTACTAAGTATGTGTTTCTATAATTCTCCTGTACGTGCATGAATATGGATATTTTTTCATCTTCTCCTTAGAAGTATAAAATTATTAGGTTTTATCTCAATTATAATCCTTTTAATCTTTAAGTGAGGGTAACTATTTATTAGTTATTAATTTAGTAATAATATTGTAGAGAAATTGATTCAATATTATGTCCCAACGAACTGCTAACGCGAGGAATTTGCATGTCTTAAATTATAGCCAGGAAGAGAAAGATGAGATAAACAAATGTAAGGAAGTCTGCTACCTAATGGGATTTGAAATATCTCGTGCTCTAAAGTCTTTCAATAAAAAGAATTTCTCAAAAGAGTAATGATTAATGTATCTTAAATAACCTGTCCATGAGAGGAATTTAATTTTGAAAAACTACGAATTTCTCGACCAAGTATCGAGAGAAGAATTTAGAAAACTCCTGATTATATTCAAGAGAAAGGTTAAAAAAAGAAACAAGAAGAATCGTACATTATTCACTGGCTCGCTTGAGATTTTTATCCGCGGGATTGATCAAGATGTTAGTACAGGAATCACCACTGGTTGTAGTTTTCGTGCCAAGTACCTTTCCTCCGTCTCCTTACTTCATAGGCTGTCTGTCGTATGTAATCACAGGAGCTCGAGTTTTGGTCACCGCTGGTGTAGAGCAACAAAAATGTCACGTAAGATTTATCTGTGTTTTGAGAATTCTTTAAAAAAAAAGGTGCAAATCTAAACACGTGAATTGTACTATCATACAACATTGTATCCAGTGGTCGAATGCACAGTAGTCTATTGTGTCCCGGTAGTCAACCCCTTCACCGGACGTGTTTTGAATAGGGGGGTGGGAGGTCATTACCATGTAGATTATTTTTAATGCCGTAGGAAAAATACAGATAGTGCTATTTAACTTTTCTGTTTTAAACGTGTAGAGAGAAGCCGCAAGGAGTATTTTGCCACAACTAGTTATAAATAATTGTCTTTCGTTTCAACTTTTAAACTACTTTACCAATAAACATGCATAAGAGAAAGTAAATTTCCATGCAGAGTTGTCTTTAAAAGCAATAGAATTGTTTATGTTTACATTTATTGTGTACATTTCTTGTTCTTCCCTCCATCGCTCTAAAAAGCATACAGTCTTGCAAAAATGTTTTGTCGCACAGATACTTTGTAAGTTCCAGAAAGGAGGCAGTGCTCATGATCAGACATACAACGAAACAAAACTAATTTTATTACCTCAACTAATCCTTCTCTTGTGAACCAGGTCGCTCGTCCTCTGGTCATGCGCACTGCCTCCTTCCTGGGACTTCAAAGTATATGTGCGATAAAACGTTTTTCTAAGACTGTACATGCGAGCTGCACTTATCTGTCGACTCCGGGCTCTGAAGTATGAAAATTAAACTTGTTGGGATTTTAAATTTCTGAAAATTTAGCGGAAAAAATTAAAATTCGTACATCTATTATTAGAATTCACTGTGCTCTTAAATTGACTGAAGATATTCGAATCTTGGTGAATATTTTTCTCAACATACGCTAGTAAATGTTTAATTTGAAACAATTTTTTTCTCGGATCGTTAGCAAAAACAGCAAAATTCAAGACTAACTTTACACAGTTTTCGAAAAAAAAAAAAAAAAAAAGGTTAAGTGGCAGCACATATCAGACAACGTATGAAAAATTCGTGGAACTATTGTTATATGAAGTATTAACTGTGTATCATTATTACAGCTCTTATATTTGATAGTTCCTGGTGAAAATGTAGAAGTACTTATTTTTAACCTTTTATGTAGACTATTTGGAAACTTAGTAATAAAATTCAGTTGATATAATTCCGTCCTCATTTGCATTCTATATTAGTACAAAGCTTCAAGAAGCAGTAACGTTCTATTCGAAAATTCTACCGTTCTATGTGCTATCTATAGAAATGGATAACAAATTGTCACAACCCAATGTACCTCTAAATGTGGTATCTATGTACAGGTGTAGATATTGAATGAAAATAAATCATGTTCTTAATACGTATGTATACTGTTCCTATTATTAGTGGCAGGTTCCATTCCCATCAGAGTTTGAAAGTAACACGTTCCCTCTTTATGATACTTCAGGAGAAATTTCTGTCTTGTAATGAGATTGAAGCCCGATTTGTAAAAGTGACGAAAAAGACATACATGTATTTGGATTCCCTGATACAAAAGATACGTGTGATATTAAATGTGATGACAATACTGGAGTTAATCACGAACAAGTATCACTGAGAAGAGAGGACTTGATGTTCAAAAAACTTCTACATTCACTAATGTGAGAAGATATTATGAAGCGATGACATTGAAATAAAATATAAGGTTTCAGATAATTATGTCTCACTCTGATATACCACCTGATATGTCATAATGATTCCTGTTTCTTTGTCTGTAACACAATTTTAACAAAGACAACAACAAACAGACATCATATATTGGCACAGATACGTAGATGACATACTAATACTATACAAAGGAACCAAAAGACAGATTCAAAACCTGCATCAACACATAAACAAAATACACCCAAAGCTACACTACACATTAGAAATTGAAAACAACAAATCCATAAATTTTCTAGACATCACAATAACAAAAGTCGACAACAAACACACATTCAAAGTATACAGAAAACCAACAACAACAACACACATACACAACAAATCCAATCACCCAACACAACACAATCAAGCTGCATTCCGAACAATAGATAGATAGATAGATAGATAAGTGCATTTATTGATACATAATAAATTATACAAATTCATGTACACAAGATCCTTCGCACGAGCTCATACAGCCATTCGTGCTGTAACTATGCACAGTTTGAATCTTCAAAACGAAAATAATGCCTACTAATAATAATAATAAAATAGTGAAACAACAGTTATTATTATTACTACCGTTATCATTGATTACCACTATTATAACTAATCTAACTTTATACCAAATTTCACAAAAATAATACAAATAAAATAAAAGGGAGATATGAAAAACACACACGCACAGTGACACACACACACACATACACACACACACACACATATATATATCTATATATATATATATATACAGTATAAACAATTCAATTTCTTGTTGAAGCTGCACCAAATAATCCAAATAATAAATATAAAGGTAATACAGTATACAAATAAAAACATACACACGCAATAAAATACAAAAGACACAGTAAAAAAAAAACCTTATCCCCTAATTATATCATTCGCTCAATATTAATATTACTCATTGCAACACTAATAAATCTTTCCCTTATCCATCGGCTCCCTCCCCCTCGGCCAATTCCACCCTCAACTGTCGAACTTTTGCCATGAATTTTCCCACACTGTCACAGGATTTAACGTTATTTAATACAGCGTATGTCGCCAAGTGCCGAAGGACTCTGGCAGGAATAGTTTCCTCAGAGCTTCTGTGGCTTCACACTCCGACAAAATGTGGTGTGATGTCTCGCCTTTACCGCAAAGAGGACATATTCTCGCCCCCTCTTCGTTGACGATTTTAAGTGCCCTCCAGGCTCCTAGACGAAACCAGATTAAACCCAGTCTACCATCTTTGCTACCTCCATAGAGATATAGTTCGGCCCCCCAATTTGTTTTGATCATCGATTGGATCTCCAGAGCAACCTTATCCCTACATTCCCCTTCTGTTATTTGCCTGTCTATATCCTTCAGGCGTTTCTTGACTTTCCGCCAGACATTTCGCTTGTTCCTGCAATCTTCCGCGATTATAAATCCCATGCCTATTTCCTCCAACCCTCTGCGTAATCTACCTGCCCAGGTTACTTGGTCTCTCCTCTCGAGTTGCTCCCTATAACAGACCGCTCTAATAAGAGACTGATCTCCATGCACAATCCTCAAGTAGTACTTTAAAACTTTTATCTTGCATTCTATTGAGTCTCTATGGCGTCCGAATTCTCTTAGGATTCCGCTGTTAGCCGTTCCCCTCCCCACTCCCGCTATCCGTTTTAAAAAGTCGCTTTGTACCTGGTTAAGCTTTTCCGTTCTTCCCCAACCCCAAATTTCTGCCCCATACGTAATTGTAGATCTAACTACCGCGTTATATACTTTATCTAATAAATTTAGAGAGACTTCCGGGATTTTGTTACGTATCTTCAGCGTTTCCATCGCTTTTATCAATGCCCTATGTTTTGTAGTGTCCATATGTTTATTCCATTTTCCGTTCATCGTCATTGTTACCCCTAAGTAAACAAAACTTTTCACGTTGTTCAGTGCTCGGCCTTCGTATGTCCAAGTCTCCGTTTTACTGTAAACACATCCGTTCTTAAAGGTCATAGTCTTCGTCAATGGTACACAGACTACTCAACATACCAATGAACCAACATGACTACAAAGACGAACTGTACACAATCAAATACATAGCACATGAAGACGGATACAACCCCAACATAATAGACAACATAAGAAGAAAGACAAAGCATAATCACAAAAAGCATAGGAATACAACAGAAACACAACAATGCATCACACTAACATACGAAAACAAACACACACACACAAGATTGCAATCTCATTCAAAACATGGCATACAGAACAAATAATACTCTACAAAAACATCTCAACAGACAAACAACACAAACAAACAAATACAACCACACAGGCATATACAAACTCAAATGCAACACCTGCAACAACTTCTACGTAGGAGATACAGGCAGATCATTTCAAACACGTTACAAAGAACACATCACATCCATAAAAAATATTACAAAACACTTCCACATATGCAGAACACATCACAAATGCTAACCACACCTACAGAGACATCAACACAGACATGAAAATTCTACACATTCAAGCAAAAAGTCAGAAACTGAACACATTAGAACAATACGAAATATATAGACACACAAAAATATATCCAAATGAAATTCTCAACACACAACTCAATTTCAGAACACACACACTCTTTGACTCCACATTACACTACACATAGAAACAAACAAAAGGTGCCAAGAACAGCAACAACCAATTCTGAAGATGGCTAATAACAGGCTGAAACATGTTAACGAGGTAATGCAAAAATTCAACACGAGAAAGACACATAATACGTTTTCCGAAGTGATATAGTGTTAAACGTTGTGTAATCAAGATGTATAATGTGTAATTATTAAATTTCAATCAAATTTCTTGGTCTTCCTCGTAAACATTTTATAGAAATGACTAACCAATATATTATGTTACTCTTTACTATGTATGTTATCTAATAAAAATATTAAATTCATAATATATGTTTGAGAAGTGTCTTAAAATTCCAAACCCAGCATTAAGAACTGTGCAAAGTTGCCCTGTTTTGTTCAGAAAATTTTATTATAGAGAAATGAGCATTTATGTGTAGGTCTAACTATGGGACATCTTTACATACCTATTTTTATAATATTATAGAGTGTCATAGTGAATATGCACGACCACTGTCCTTTGATACCGGTACTCTGTCATATTCATCAGGAACATTAACATATAAAACATAATTTCATGTTATAGATTTTTATTAATTTGTCTTACAGATATCATTCTGTAGGACAAATTAACAAAATCTATAATATTCTCATAGCTGCAGTGCATATGTCAGTACAGATTACTATGCACTTAACTGCGGAATCCCGGCCAAACAAGTCACTCAGCTGAGTGCGCTCCTAATATAATGGCAGTTAACATTGGACATATACGTCAACATATTATATGCCTAACTTGGAGTCAGGCCACAAAGGGAAACATTGAAGGAGGAGAATTCGATCCGGTGCTGTGGATTGAATTCGGTGTAGCTCAGTGTTCAGAGCGCTTGGTACGTACAACCAAGGACCCGGGTTCGATCCCCGGCGCCGGAGCGAATTTTTCTCCTCAAATATTAATAATAATTTCATGTGCCTAAAACAATTCTGAAAAAAAAAATTGAAGAATAAGCGGAAAAACTACGTAAAGTAACTTTGTTTGACGGCACGTTTAAATCAGAGTGGTAAACACAGGAATTTATTTTTTCAGACAATATCGCTAACAACGTCAGAAATTGAATAACATTTCCTTCTATCTGATTTTTCCACAGATGGATGGCGAAGTTCTTAGTACAGTGTGTAGAGTGTTGATAATGCAGAATTTATGGAATGCCAGCAATAGAAACGAGATTAAATCTTTCTCCTGAATACTGTAAGACTTTAATTATGTTTTCGATGTATTGTTGAATACTTGTGGTTTACCATAGTAATATCGCATTTAGTTATGCCGCACTTCGATTATTGTGACGTTCTGTAAAGTGACCTAAGTTCTGAATTGTCAGTCAAATTACAGCGAGTTCAGAATATGTGCGTCAGATACGTGTGCAACATCGGTCGATATGATCATATATCACCATCGCTCGCAAGTCTTTCGTGTCTCCAACTCAAAGAACGTAGAATTTTACACTCTTTGTCTTTACTCTTTCGAATTCTGCATACCTCAACACCAAATTACATTTTGTCTCGGTTCTCTTATCTATACTCTAACCAAGACATAAATCCCAGATCACTTATCTATGGTACGCTAAGTATACCTCTTCATAGAACATCTTGTTATTCATCATCTTTTATAGTTTCCACCTCGCGACAATGAAATTCCTTGTCACAAAGTATTAGGGGCTGCAAGACAATAAACATTTAAAAAAACAGATTAAAGGATAACCTTCTTAGCTATTCACTCTATTTATACTGACTTAACGGTCACTGACTATAGAGTAACTTCTTTCTTTAGACACGCATCCTGATAGCGCTGTATTTTCAAAATTCTCTCAATAATCTCTTCCTATTACCTAACATTATTTGTAATATACTAACATTCAATGTATTTTAGTTTAATTTTCCTACACAGTTTGTATTTCATTATTTAATTAATAGTTCATAGTATTTTACTGTTTAAGTCTTAAGTAATTCTTGTATACACGTAACTTTTATTTAAATCAAATTGTTGTATTCTTTGTAGCTTGTAAGTTCATTCATATGTATGTATACTTTTTGCTGGTTGAGTGGAAGAGAAGGCCTTACGGCCTTAACTCTGCCAGCTAAAATAAATTATTATTATTATTATTATTATTATTATTATTATTATTATTATTATTAATATCAGTAACATGAGCTGCTATCAAGAAGTCAAAAGGACGATAGCAATGACAAAGGAAGCTTTTAATAAAAAGGAGCATCTTCTGGGAACCTCTGGAATAAAAGAACTAAGGAAGAGACTAGTCAAGTGTTTTGTATGGAGTGCAGCATTGCATGGGGCAGAAACATGCACATTACTATGACATGAAGAGGAGCGAATGGAAGCATTTGAAATGTGGATTTGGAGAAGAATGGAGCGTGTGAAATGGACAGAAAGAATAAGAAATGAAGCTGCGTTGGAAAGAGTGGGTGAAACTGATCAGGAAGAGAAAAAGGAATTAGCTGTGTCACTGGCTGTGAAGAAAATGCCTCTGAAGGATGCATTAGAAGGAATGATGAACGAGAGAAGAGTTCGAGGTAGAAGAAGATATCAGATGATAGACGACATTAAGATATATTGTTCTTATGTGGGACAAAGAGGATGGCAGAAAATAGGAAAGATTGGAGAATTCTGGGTTTGCAGTGAAGGGCCTGCCCTTTGGAAGAAAACTATGAATAAATGAGTAAAACCTCCGAGAAACATCAAGTTGATGACTCAAATAGTGTATGCTACATTTTGTGTGAAATTAAGTACGTATGTTTGAAATAAAAAAGACTGTAAGTTACTCAATTCCCACAGAATGCAATGAGATTCCTCGTTATATTACAGTTACTGAAAGCTAAAAATTCTAGCTTCGACTAAGAAAATATTGAATTTATTAAATTGTATACGGAACATGAATGCCTGCACTGAAATGAAATACCAAATACACTTAGATCCATTAAAACCCAATCCTATATTTCAATATAATATCCAATGTAACCATAACATATTTTAAACAAAGCCCAGTAGTGAACACGGTTTTCGTTTCAGAGCTTTTTTTAAACAAGCAACGTTACATTTATGTAGCGGATCAATGCAGAAATAGCTTCAGTGGGCTTGGAATTGAAATGTTTACATGTATCTCTTCTTAATCCTGGTACGTAGTCGCTGAGCCGCGTTTAACAAGCGATGGCTACACTGTGTGCAGTAACGCATTAATACGTAGTTCACCTTCAATCTCTCATCATGGGTTTGTTTCTATTTGCGACAAAGAGTTTACGTTCCGGGGCTAACAAACGAGTTATCGTGTTGCAACAGAGATAGGGCCGACTCAATGCACAAATCAGTCTGTAGCTTACTAGCGCCTAATTCACCCACCTGCCTAGTTGTATTATTAATCTCATTATTATTATTATTATTATTATTATTATTATTATTAGTAGTAGTAGTAGTAGTAGTAGTAGTAGTATCGTGTTATTATTATTATTATTATTATTATTATTATTATTATTATTATTATTATTATTAGTAGTAGTAGTAGTAGTAGTAGTAGTAGTACCGTGTTATTATTATTATTATTATTATTAGTAGTAGTAGTAGTAGCAGTAGCAGTAGTAGTAGTCCTAGTAGTAGTTTTTTATTTTATTGGGTTATTTACGACGCTGTATCAACATCTCAGGTTATTTAGCGTCTGAATGAAATGAAGGTGATAATGCTGATGAAATGAGTCCGGGGTCCAGCACCGAAAGTTACCCAGCATTCTAGTAGTAGTAGTATTAGTAGTAGTAGTAGTAGTAGTAGTAGTAGTACCTTGTTTTTTTAGTTGGTTATTTAACGATGCTGTATCAACTACGATGTTATTTAGCGTTGATGAGATTGGTGATAGCGAAATGGTATTTGGCGAGATGAGGCCGAGGATTCGCCATAGATTACCTGGTATTCACCTTACGGTTGAGGAAAACCTCGGAAAAACATAACCAGGTAATCAGCCCAAGCGAGGATCGAACCCGCGCCCGTGCGCAACTTCAGACCGGCAGGCAAGCGCCTTAACCGACTGAGCCACGCCGGTGGCTAGTATCGTGTTATTATTATTATTAGTAGTAGTGGTAGTAGTAGTAGTAGTAGTAGTAGTAGTAGTAGTAGTAGTAGTACCGTGTTATTATTATTATTATTATTATTATTATTATTATTAGTAGTAGTAGTAGTAGTAGTAGTAGTAGTAGTAGTAGTAGTAGTAGTAGTAGCAGCAGTAGTAGTAGTAGTCCTAGTAGTAGTTTTTTATTTTATTGGGTTATTTTACGACGCTGTATCAACTACGATGTTATTTAGCGTTGATGAGATTGGTGATAGCGAAATGGTATTTGGCGAGATGAGGCCGAGGATTCGCCATAGATTACCTGGTATTCACCTTACGGTTGGGGAAAACCTCGGAAAAACGTAACCAGGCAATCAGCCCAAGCGAGGATCGAACCCGCGCCCGTGCGCAACTTCAGACCGGCAGGCAAGCGCCTTAACCGACTGAGCCACGCCGGTGGCTAGTATCGTGTTATTATTATTTTTATTTTTATTATTATTATTATTATTATTATTATTATTATTATTATTATTATTATTATTATTATTATTATTATTAGGCACCGTATTCTGTCCCAGAGCGTACAGACAAAATTTGAATTTTGAATTAATTTTTGTATGTATTTCAATAAGTCATGTACTAATGAAAAATACAAAAGTAAAGTTTGTTATTTCCGTCTTTGACTTATTTATTAAAATGTCAACAAAGTTATTTTTGCTGATACATCTCATTACGCGTGAACGTTTTCGTCCCTTGTTATCGGGCATCATCAGACAAGTGTGTAGATATCTATATGGTGAATAAATCAATATTACATACTGCAACCAAATTTTACAAGCTTTAAAACTTAAAAACCTTTTAAAAACGTTTTAGAAAGCTTTCGAATTAAAAAATAAAGATAATTAATTAACAAAATTACGTATAAAATTGTTTTGAAATATGCATATTTAGTAATATCATACTAAAATTTTCTACAGCAGATATTACCTTTACTTTCGTATTTTTCATTAATACAGAGACAAGATTAGTCGTTCACGGACTACAGAGCCGTACAGGCCTATTGGCGTGACGTCATATTTGGAGCGTGGCACAGAGGACACTTGCATCATGTTTTACAGTCGACTTTCTATTCATGATTCAAAATTAGATCTCAAAGATTTGAAAATGCATACTAGTAATAAAGATTGATACTACGATGATCTTTCCTACAATTTAAATGATTTATTCATTTAATTAATTGATTTATTTTTTACTGGTACTGGCAGAGATAAGGCGGCCGAGTAACTCAGTTGGTAGAACAGCTGGCTACGGACTGGAAGGTCCGGGGTACGATCCCAGGTGGTATCAAGATTTTTTCTCGTTGCCAAACTTTCAGAACGGCCCCGAGGTTCACTCAGCCTTCTATAAAATTGAGTACCGGGTCTTTCCCGGAGGTAAAAGGCGGTCAGAGCGTGGTGCCGACCACACCACCTCATTCTGCTGAGGTCATGGAAAGCATGGGGCTCTACCTCCATGCCCCCCCCAAGTGCCTTAATGGCATGTTACGGGGATACCTTTACCTTTACTGGCAGAGATAAGATCATAAGGCCTTTTCTTCCACTCAACCAGCATAAAAGTACATATCAAATATAAATGACATAAATACAGAAAAAATGGAATAATAATAATAATAATAATAATAATAATAATAATAATAATAATAATAATAATAATAATCATCATCATCATCATCATCATTAGAGCAAAATGTATATATGTTTCATTACATGTAATTGTAAGAGTTAAATAATGAAAATGTATTGTTATGAAATACAATTTAGATCGAAGGAATGATTAACGTAATGAAGGAAAATTTATATATTAAAAATAAATATTATACAAAAGTAATATTTGAAGAAAGATAATATTCTACAGACGAAAGGCAGTCTTTCTGACAGTCGGCTTTAAATAGTAAGTCCGATAGTCCTTTAAACTATTTACACTAAAATATACCTTATTTTTACTATTACACTATAGTAAAGAATGAAGGCTTACATTGATCAAACATTATTGTACACGATTCACAAAATAAGTCACCGGTAGTATTATGAAATAAAATACTTTTCATTACAAATCACAACACTGTGCATAACCTTAATGCGATCAATGCAGGCTTACATTCTACTATAGTTTAAAGAGTAAAAATAACCTCTTCCAATATACTGGGTGTTCATTTCAAAGTGTGTCATGACGTCACCGTTGATGAGTCAGCGATTTGAAGCGAGTTTCAGCTTTGGTGTCAGAGAAGTTGCCTATTAATCAAGGCGTTCAATCTGAACTTGAGAACGTGTACGGTATAACTTGAACGTCGTAGCAACAGATGGCGGTCTGTACGGTCTATGTGCTACCATAACTTCTTTCGAACTGTGTTTTGCGCGGCCAAGTCGTACGCAGGATATTTGTTATCATCGGTTGCGTACGGCAGCATTCCACAAATCAAATGCTCCGTGTCCATGTTGACCGTCGAAGTTAATGTCAACAAATACGTAAGTAATCGTCTTAACCCTCTCCCCATATCCCGACAGTAAGAAAAAACTCACCTCAGTACAAGTTTCGAAACAGTTCACATTCCTGCCACTACCGGCGTTACCATACGTATCGGTAAGTACTCTTCTGAATGAACGCCGTACTTGCTAGGTAACTTCTCTGGCAGATAAGTAATACACCTTTGCGGAAGTGTAGGAAGATTGAATTCTCTAGGCTCGTCGACTAGCCACGTGACGGCATACAGCGAGCCATGACACACTTTGAACTGAACACCCAGTATATTGTGTAAATAATTTAAATTGTAAATATTAGTGTAACTGTTAGAGTGGTCCATGTTATGTTCTGCCTCACTTGACGAAACAAAAATCGCGTGGGCTGTCAGTAAAAATCTTCGCTTGCTAGAACACGTGCGTCGTCTACTTAAAAACTCCAGTAATACTTCACTCCTTTCAGCATACTGGGACAGATATGGCATATATCGGTTTTATATTCATACAACTTATAATATAAACATATAATATTTCTAACTGAGTACTGGGACAGATATGGCACACTGTCAATAACTGGATTTGACCATATGTGACATCAGTTGAGAAAGAGAGGACTACTTAAGTTATTTGAATATTAAACCAGTGTGTGCAAAACTGTCCTATGCAGTCCTATGTTCAATGTAGCTCTCTTGGGCAAGGTACGGCTCCTAAATATTATTATTATTATTATTATTATTATTATTATTATTATTATTATTATTATTATTATTATTATTATTATTATGGTCGAAGTAATAATTAGAGTCTAACTCAAACATTTGTATTTAGGTCGGCCTTGGTAGCGTAGTTGGTATAGCGTTGGCCTTCTATGCTCGAGGTTGCGGGTTCGATCCTGGCCCTGGTCGATGACATTTAAGTGTGTTTAAATGCGACAGACTCATGTCAGTACATTTACTGGCATGTAAAAGAACTCCTGCGACGCTGATATAACCTCTGCAGTTGCGAATGTCGTTAAATAAACCATAATTTAAAAAAATATATAATAAATTTCTAAAGTATAGACATCAGGTCAAAGAATTTTGAGTGACCACAAGGGTCCTGAATACAATAAACATTTACAATATAATGTGATGTGATACATTAAAGGAAAAAGAAAGTTAATTGTCGAAGGCAAATATAAGTTGATTAATTGAAATAGAGATGATGATGTAATATTTGAAGAGAATCCTTGATAATATTTATAAGAATAGACATTACATAATCAAAAGGAATGTGAAGTTCCTTAAGATAATTCCATGTGAATTTTGTAATTGAACCTCTACTGCCAAACAGTCTTCATAATAATATTCGCAGTGGGCGCGTCTGTGTCTGAAGAGGTAGCGCGCTCGGGTTCGATCTTTAGTCAGGTCGTGATGAAATTTGTGACGGACAAAACAGATGTTCGACAGGGTTTTTCTCGGGTTACTCCTGTTTCCTTCTAACATTCCACCAACACTCCACCTCCTCCTCATTTCGCTTATCATCTATAATAGTAAAATGGGCGGGGGTGAAGTCTTGGGAGTTGTACAGATTTCCGATGGTCATAGAGGAAGATCCCCTGGATCTTATTAGGCTATTTGTGTATGGATGGGACATGACTATCAGGGACTAAGCCAAGCCAGATATTGGTTGCGAAAAATATGCTGAACTTTTGGCCTTTATCTCGATCGCAAACTTCATGGAAGGAATATACCCAAGCGTTGTATGTTAAACATAATTATCCCTTCTTAAAGTTCAGTTTATTCAGGTATACCTTGAGAAGGATAATTATGTTTAGGAAATAGTGTTCTCACTTCAGACCAATATACTGCAGTTTTGTTAATTGAGTCACAGAAGACGGTGATATTATGTTAGTCACGCAGAGAACGAAATTCATGACCGTAGAAAATGCTGCTTGAAAGCAACATCATACAAATAGCAAAATTTGATTTGTTATATTGAATTATTTCAACGTTACAATTTTATTTCTTGTTTGTTAAAAAGTGTATATTATAACGTTATGCAATTTGTGTTCTTTTGTTTTGTATGTTTTCGGATAATATAATTTCAATTTAATGCTCCGCCATAAATTTTGAAACTAAAACTTGTGCATCCCTCGTGTTTATCGTACGGTTCGTCCTCCCCCCCCCACGCGTTACCTGCATTTTACTTACGTTCTCACTGTGCCTAAACGAGACGCTCTACTCTAATCTTATACTTCGTCTTTTCGGGATTTACTTCCAAATCTATCGCTTTACTTGCGTTAAGTAAAATTCCCGTCTTTTCTCTAATAGTTTGTGGATTTTCTCCTAACATATTAAGTCATCCGCATAGACAAGAAGCTGATGTAACCCGTTCAATTCCAAACCCTGTCTGTTATCCTGAACTTTCCTAATGACATATTCTAGATCGAAGTTAAAAAGTAAAGGTGATGGTGCATCTCCTTGCTTTAGCCCGCAGTGAATTGGAAAAGCATCAGATAGAAACTGGCCTATACGGACTCTGTTGTACGTTTCACTGAAACATATTTTAATTAATATAACTAGTTTCTTGGGAATACCAAAGTCTATAAGAATATTATATAAAACGTCTCTCTTAACCGAGTCATATGCCTATTTGAAATCTATGAATAACTGATGCACTGTACCCTTATAGTCCCATTTTTTCTCCAATATCTGTCGAATCTGATGAATAGTCGATCTATTGCGCCTACAACCACACTGATGATCCCCAATAATTTCATTTAGATACGGAGTTAATCTTCTCAAAAGAATATTGCACAAAATTTTGTACGACATCAACAAAAGTAATATTCCTTGAAAGTTAATACAGTTAGTCTACACAGACATATATAAAACTTAAAAACTCTGTAAATAGCATAAAAAACAAAGAAAAGCATACTGAAGATTCTTTTGTTTTAAAAAAATTCAATATACACTGGAATTGTGGTAATCTAAAATTTTCTTCAATTCACTGTAACTTATTGCCGCTGTGAAATGTAGGCCTATATTGAGCACTAGACGTGTGGGATTTCTGCATCACTTCAAAGTCCTATGTATGAATATTACAACCATACGAAAACTGATTTTGAGGAACATTGTGACTTGTGGAGTTTCTACAATCACGATTCAAGTAATGTCAAGACCATATAACTTTCTGGTTTCTTCTAGTCGGCATTGGAAATTCTACTTCAGATTTCGAGAACTTCTAAGGAGATATTCCCAAAGTTGTGGGCGCGTGATAGGCTAGTGCAAGTGGGACTCCTGACTTTATTATCATTAATAAGAAAAGATACGGATTTTAACATCATCGTCTATTTCAGTAATTATGTTCCGTTACGTCCTCACTACTACGAAAATTCAGAAATAACGCCAGCAATTTAGAAGTATAAGGACTCCTTCACCAGGGAATTAACACTGAAGACAAACACTTTAGCCGTAAATAATAGCCCACATAGAGGAGAGATAAATTTTCACCTTTCTGTCACTAACCAAAGACAGATCAGACAGATTAAGTAGAGGTTTAGGTGGCTACATTAAAATTTTCTATGGCCTTTAAAACCCCATCGCTAGGTTTAAGTCAGCAAGTTTCGTATCTAATGGGTCACACATAAAGACACAAATTGAGATAACAGATAATTATAGTATGCCTCAATCTTGCTGATTACTCATTCAGAAATAAATGTGTACTTTCACAACTTGGTAAAGCTCTGAGAAGTAAAACTAACTGATACAACTTTTAACTTATTTTTTTTCTTCTGAAGAAATGTTTTTACAAGAAAAAAACTCCGCAACTTTTTCAGTGGTGAACTATTACAGTAATTTCAACATTTCAGTGAAGTAAAAGCAAGTGTTTATGGATTTCAGACGCCTCAGTGATGAAGTATTGTATCGTTTATACTATAGGTTTGCGAGCAAAGATCTGATCACTTTCCGTTTGAATTTCCGAAGGGAGAATTTCCTCTTTATTTTCTCTCTTGTAATGCTTACAGCTCAATGTTTTTGTACTGCTCCATATAGGCATACTCTATGCATAACTCTCCCTCTTTAATTATAATTACAAATCACATAATATATTTTTATTTATTTTAATGCATTCTATTACTTTATCTACATAATACGTGTGTCTAAAAATTAGTAGCTTTCTTTGTGGATTATTTCTGTTTTGCTTTCTAAATACCTGAGTACATAAAAAGAGTGCAATATTGTCATGATTAAGAAATTATCCATATTTTCAGAAGAACAATGAATTGAAGAAATTACATCGCAAAAATCGTTTCCTGCATACCGACATTTTGTACGTGTGCAGCGATTTCTATTAAATTATTAAACGTATAGTATTCAAATTCATTACCTACGAGTACAAATCATTTGAACCTGGAGTGAAGTACATAAAATACAACTATTTCACTATAAAATTAATGGGTATTTATACAAGACAAAAAAGGCAATTAACTCGAAAATGGCTCTATATCTTTTGCCAAAATATTTGTTCTTATGTCTAATAAAGTGATCACTGAGTGAATATAAAAAGAGTTTTACCTACATACATTTTTTCAAGGATAGGCTATAATTCATTTATTCTAGTGAAATATTTTACATACCTACAGCAACTGCTTTGCAATATAAACTCAGTGCTCAGGTAAATAGAGAGGAAATTAGAGCTTAAATAGGTTATTTTACGACGCTTTATCAACATCTTAGGTTATTTAGCGTCTGAATGAGGTGAAGGTGATAATGCCGGTGAAATGAGTCTGGGGTCCAGCACCGATAGTTACCCAACATTTGCTCAAATTGGGTTGAGGGAAAACCCCGGAAAAAATCTCAACAAGATAAATTACCCCGCCCGCGAATCGAACCCGTGCCACCTGGTTTCGCGGCCAGATGCGCTAACCGTTACTCCACAGGTGTGGACATTAGAGCTTATGTTAAAATATATTCATAACCACAGAATCGTAACTTCAATTGGCAATTTGGAATTTTAGATTTTGAAGATATCTACAGGAATTATATCTATATATTTGAATATGAGATTGGTAACCAATTTCGAATTTCGAAGAATATTCATATACGAGTATTACAATAGTATCGTAAAATCTTTGTTAATGTATGTAATTTTGCTCTCAATAATAACGAAAAATAAAATTCAAGAATTCAATTAATATACAAAAATAATGTAACCCTGCTCAATAAGGAAATAAAACAAATAGAGACCTGAAGAAACTCAGCATTTATAAGCTCGACGAGCCATAATATATAACAGTATTTGGCAGTCTAAACCTCAAAACTTACAAAATTTAAATTCAGAATTCGTTCCCCCTTACAAATAAATAAAAAGCGACTGAAGACGGTCTAGAGCAGGCATGTCAAAACCCTGCACATTGTGCAATCGCGCACATTGTGCAGAGGTCTGGGTGCACTGTTCGTTTCCTATTCCCCTACCTGGTGGGAGTGAATCGGCGTGAACGGGAGCGCGACAGGGCTGTACAGTTCGGTATCTGCAGTTTCAGATAAGTTATCGTTCCAGGAACACAGTATGTCCTGCAACCCAGAAAAACGAAAATCCTCCAGTCGATTCAATCCCGATTGGCGCTATATGTTTCTTAGTGCAGAATATCGTGGAGATGCACAGTGTTTAGTCTGCAAGAAACAAATGGTATGTAAGAAATTCAATGTTCAGCGGCATTATGAAATGCACCATGAAGTGGATTATAAAAGTTACCAAAGCGAAGAGAGGATAAAATTGATTTCTCACCTTTCAGAAGACGTAAGTACAATTTAGAGGACCTAAATATTTTCTATAATTTTCTACACTTTATTTATACTTTTAGGCATTAACTAAATAAACGTTAATAATTGTTAATTAGTCTATATTAATTGCTTTCAGAATGCTACTAACACTGTTGACTCACAACCTAATCATCATGAAAGCTGCTTACGTGTTAGTTATGAAATATCTTTGAAAATCGCAAAGAAATGTCGTCCGTTTACAGAAGGGGAATTCATTAAAGATTGTATTACCGATGCAGTGCATATAATGTCCCCTAAGAAAGTTAAGAAATACAGCTCGATACCTTTGTCGAGAAATACTGTATCTAGCAGAATAAACGATCTTGCCGAAGACTCAGAACGTCAATTGAGAAGCCTATGTAATAATTTCGTTTCTTTTTCGCTGGCTACTGATGAGAGCACTGACGTATGTGATACGGCTCAGCTTGTTGTATTTATTAGAGGAGTGGATGAAAACTTAGAAATTACGGAGGAATTTTTAGACTTAATTCCTCTGAAAAATACAACAACAGGTGAAGATATTTTCAACGGAATCGTAAAATCCATTGAACGTGTAGGGCTGTCTTGGGATAAATTGACGTCCGTCACAACTGATGGTGCCCCTTCTATGACTGGAGAGAAGCAAGGTTTCGTAGGATTATTAAAACGGCATCTTGAATTAAATAATTTCAAACGTAACATAATAGCTATTCATTGTGTTATTCATCAAGAAGCCTTATGTGCTAAACGTGCAAATATTAAACATGTGATGGATGTAGTATTGAAGTGTGTAAATTTCATAAGGTCACATGCTCTAAATCACAGACAATTCAAGGACTTTTTGGAATCAATTGAATGCGACTACACGGATGTCCCATATCATTGTGAAGTTCGGTGGCTAAGTCGCGCAAAAACTCTCGAAAGATTTTTCAATTTGAGAGAGTACATTTCGGAATTTATGCTTGGGAGGGGCAAAAATATTCCTGAATTAGACGATCCTACATGGGTTCAGGACTTGGCTTTCTTGGTGGACCTCACGAAACATTTGAATGATTTAAACTTAAAACTACAAGGGAAAGATAAACTGATTTGTGATATTAATGATGCAGTGAAAGCATTTTAAACTTATGATTTCCTTATGGAAAACACAAATAGAGGATCACAATTTTACCCATTTTCCCTATCTTCGGTCGCTGAATGCAAGAGTGGACGTCCAGAAATACATAACCATTCTGAGCAGTGTGAAAGATGAATTTGACAATAGATTTCATGACTTGGAGGCACTGCAATTGAAGTTGGAACTCTTCACTATGCCATACTCTGCAAAGCCTTTGGACGTTCCTTCCAGTTTGCAACTTGAACTAATCGACTTACAATGTAATTCAGAACTTAAAAAAATCTACACTAATAAAGATATCACTGGATTTTACAAGGCACTTGAACGAACACGCTACCCACAATTTCATAAATTTGCAGCAGAAATGATTTCTATATTTTCCAGCACTTACACTTGCGAACAGTTTTTTTCCCTGATGAAGCAAAATAAATCTGGAGAGAGAGCCCGACTTTCAGACGAAAATCTCCGCTCTGTAGTGAGACTTTCTACAGCTAATAAAATAGTGCCAGATATAGAAAGAATAGTATCTGCAAAAGTGAACATTGTGCCTGATAATGAAGCATCGTCATCCAAGTCGGACCAGTAAATACTGTGTTCACAATACGTAATTTGTGTTTCATTGTATCTTCAAATTTACAGTAGTAAAAATTCTTAAAAAATCAATTTGAAACATTTTTCTAAGAGAGATGTTAATTTTAGTTCACTTAATAATTCAAATGTTGTGTTTTTTTAATCTTTATTAAAGGAATATGTAATTGTATGACATATCATTCCAAGGCTAATTGTTTTTAGGGTAACATTTTTTCAATGTTTAGCTTACTATATTATATTATAGACTATTTTGGAACACTTTGAGAGCAGTCTGTTTTTTCAGACGTGAATTTTTATTTATTATTATTATTATTGTTATTATTATTATTATTATTATTAACAAAAACTTTTGTCATTTCGTACTCACGAAAAACTACTTCCATAAAATTTAACTATTCTCTTAACAACGTCTGTATTATTAGGAAAAATTCTATTAAAGATCTTGGTGTATTACTCGATTCTAAATTATACTTTCACAATCATGTTCAATATATTTATAATCATTCAATAAGAATGCTTGGTTTAATAAGATCTATAACTTATTCTTTTTCTACTCCAGAGTCACTATTAATTCTATGCTTTACTTTGGTTCGATCTAAACTTGAATATGCATCTGTAGCCTGGAATTCCATTACTTCAACTGATTCGGTTAAATTGGAAAATATTCAAAGAAAATTTATTTCCTTATGTGCTTTTCGATTTATACCCAATTCCTCTGACTTTAACTATGAGATTACCTGTAAATATTTTAACTGTTGTAGCCTTTATTCTAGACGTCTAAATCTTGATTATCAATTTCTTTGCAAAGTGATCAAGGGTGATATTGATTGTGAGTCTATCATAAACAACATCAGCCTTCGTATTCCTACAAAAGGTTTAAGATTTCAAAAAAATATTTATAACAGAAATTCAAAATCACTTTCTCCAGTCTGTAGATGCATAAAATATGCCAATTTGCATGGGCACAATTTAGATCCTTTTAAGGTATAGTTTCGTTTTGATTATTAGTATTTACTGTTCTTGTTCTCAATTTTATTTATGTATGTTTTTGTTTATTTAAGATATTTATTTTGTTTTTGCAACTTTGTATCTTCTGTTTGTGTTTTGTGCTGAACTATAATTGGCCTCTGGCTATTGTTCAGCACACAAATATTAATAATAAATAAATAAATTATTATAACTACATTATGATTACATAGGCCTATGCCGGTTTCCCTTCAATTTATAAATGTTCCTGCATTTTCTTTCCTTATTATTATTAGTATTATTATTATTATTATTATTATTATTATTATTATTATTATTATTATTATTAACCATTTTTTAACTTATGTAGCTAAGTTTTATAAAATTATAAAATCACCTCTTATTCTGATAGGTGGATGAATTATTTGCCGCTCAAATACTACCATTTACTCAATGCGTACTATTGTATTACACTCGCTCAAAAAACTGTACACGCGCAATTCAAAAGCGATCAGGATTCGAAAATAATTAATTTTCTTAGAAAATCACAATCCACATTAGGTACAATGTAGAACTTTACACTTGTTTTGGGTATGGTGAATGATTGGCCTGTGAATGTGAACGCGTTACGAAAAATAAAGTGAGTCCGCAGACATAACAAAGACGAGAAATCAGGAATCATAGAAAATGATTATTAATATTTCCTCAATCAAATATAGCTAATAATTATTTTAAAACGGTAGGATTTCATCAGCCCATGTCAAGCTAATAATGTTGTGACAGTTTAGATTAGGTTAGTAAAGTTTTCAGAATATATTCGACAACGCTTATTTCTTAATCAGTAGGCCTATTGTCAAGGGAAGACAAAACGTGAGTTTCTTCTCACACTGCCGTCAAAGGTTAAACGACTTACGACTTCCATTTGATAAGCTGTTAAGTTATGAAACTACTGAGCGAGGAATACCTGTGAGGCTCTTGAGGTTGTAAGGGAGCAAGAAAGAAACTATTTGCAAAGACGGAAACATTTTCTGGAAAAATATAATGGCAAATTTTCCATGTTACGTCACTGTATCATGTTGATATACTTCCAGTAATTTATCTTTAATTTTTAATCCAACACCAGAAGCGCAGAATAGATTCTTGTACACCCCTCCAGCTAAGAACTGATAAGAGCAGCGTGTGAATGACGCAATCTGCACAGACAGACGATCCAGTGCACATATACTGCACATTCAGTGCCTCGTTTTTGACATGCCTGGTCTAGAGTATTACCTGATAACCCAACGTTACATAAATAACTGTCCATTCAAGAGTTTTGTTAGTGAATGATTTAAATTGAACGATCTTCCTTAATGATTGATGTTTTTCCTAGGGACGTAGTTCAAATCACATAATACACTGATAATATTTTGTAAAGATACTATCAAACTTTAAGTACTGATTATTGGAAAAGGAAAGTAATAGGTTACAAGAAAATAAGATTGTAACTGTGCGAAGAGTCTTGTTAAGGAAAAATTAGCACACTTATATATATATATATATATACTAACTATTTATGAGTTGTATAACATCACGAAGCATCGTGGAGGTTAATTACTCTGATCTTACAGCATTTTTAAAACGAAATTATTTTCCCTTTTAAAGAAAGAGGGGTTGAACGGTTTTTGCGGACATATGTAGGCCTAGCTCTGAAACGAACTATCTTCAGAAAGTCTTCATGAAATTAAAATAATTCGTGTAAGAACAGTGGAAGCCACCTAAATTGTGGCATTGTTGTCTGTCTCAATAGTAGCTTAAAAGCTAGATATTACCATGCAGTATCGATCTTTGTAAAGAAAACAATATTGTTGCCTGTCTCAATAGATAACTTAAAAGCTAGATATTGTCATGCTATATCGATTTTTGTAACGAAAAATTATTGTTGCCTGTCTCAATAGATAGCTTAAAAGCTAGATATTGTCATGCTATATCGATTTTTGTAACGAAAAATTATTTTTGTCTGTCTCAATAGATAGCTTAAAAGCTAGATATTGTCATGCTATATCGATTTTTGTAACGAAAAATTATTTTTGTCTCTCTCAATAGATAGCTTAAAAGCTAGATATTGTCATGCTATATCGATTTTTGTAACGAAAAATTAGTGTTGCCTGTCTCAATAGATAGCTTAAAAACTACATATTAACATGCAGTACCGATTTTTGTAAAGAAAAATTACTGTTGTCTGTCTCAAAAGATAGCTTAAAAGCTAGGGTAGATATTACCATGCAGTATCGATTTTTGTAAACAAAAATTATTGTTACCTGTCTCAGTAGATAGCTTAAAAGTTAGATATTCCCATGCAGTAGAGAATTTTGTAAAGAAAAATTATTGTTCCCTGTCTCAGAGACAGATTAAAAGTTAGGCATTACCATGCAGTATCGATTTTTGTAAAGTAAAATTATCTTCTTCTGACTCATCAACATAGGCCATTAAGATGATATCATTCGTAGTTACATGTAATTGTCAATAATAAAATATTGTTTCACTAATGCATCTGGAACGATTCGATTTAACGACAATAATTCCTAATTTACAACTATGTAATGTACTTCGAATAGAAATTTTATATGAGCTATAACAAGGTCATTTTCGTAAACAGCAAAAGGCAAATGTAATTTGGGTTAATTTATATCGATTTAATATAATATACCTATGCTCGAAGTCTAAGGGTTGGGGAGATATTAAGGGGGGAAATACTAGTACGTCTGCGGTTCCGTGTACTATACGTATTTGATGTGTTACGCGATATCTTTTGCACACGCCAGCATCTGAACACCGCAACACTAGCGCAACACACACAAACATATATATACACACCTTCACTTGATTCACTTCGTGTATTCGCATAGTGAATGTGCAGACATGCTTTTTGTTTATACATTTCGTAATGGCAATGCATTGGCTGCTGTTTAAGAATACAGATGACGTTTCCCTAATCGAAGGGTTCCATATAGCTGTGTGCTTTCCCGTGTTACAGGATGTTATCCGAAACTGGCAAGCTATCAAGTCTTTTAATGAGGTCGGAAAGAGATACCTGATATGAATTCACAATTTATGGAATCCATAAGAAAGGCAACTTTAGTCATTTGCCTTGTGTAATTATTTTATTTTCTTACTGAGTTTGTACTTAATAATTAGGAAATAAACTTCTTGGAAAAGCATTTTCAACAAAGTATCATATCACAATGTTCTAAAACGTAAAAACACGTCTATAATGTATCTTCCTATTTAAAAGTTCTCCCATTAATAACTTTCGTACATAGGTATATCAAGTTAAATCGATGTAGATTAACCCAAACTACATTATCCTGAAGTATTTTATATTCCTTCTGAGATACCCTGTATTAGAAACAATTACTGTACTATACGAATAACTACTTTGGGTGAATTTATCCAAAGTTAATTACATTATCTTTTGAAAAACACATTTAATAAGTGTTGACATCTTAATATTTAGATGAAAAAAATTAATTATAGTGCAAAAAAAAAAACAAGTTTTATCTTTTTTTAATTGGGTACACGATGACGTGTAAAATTTGAATGAACCAGGGAATTAAGTTACATATTTTAAAATAATTGGTAGGATTATAAAGAACGCAAAATTCATAAACCATAGAACGAGGAAGTATAGGAAATATAATAGTAGGACCACAGTGAAAGACAGCGTAGACTATTCAGAACTGAAATTGGAAGACACATATCCCTCATTGACATTCTTAATGTAAATCAGATGAATGGAAATGATAATGAGAAAATTCCAAGAAATACATAATTTGTATAATGTAGGGCAGAGAAAATGTGAAACTATAATATGTAATTTTAAACAATTTTAATACGAACGTTCAGTCACTTAATACCCGATGCCTACAAGTTTAATAAGCTTAATTTGAACCTCGGGCACTGCATTATCGACTGATTGATTATTAATGGGCCTAAAGTCGATTCAAATGCAGGTACTTGTTACATATGTGTGTTGACGTAGCCAGAATTTATAATAAGCCGTAGAATTTTATCCTGAATTTTTTAGATTTTTAGGAGAATGTCTCGAACAATATTGTAATCAAACGTAATCAGAATTTCGATACCGATTTAAAATCATCTTTAGGAATTTGTCCTTCCCAAAATTATACAAACGTAATCAGAATTTCGATACCGATTTAAAATCATCTCTAGGAATTTGTCCTTCCCAAAATTATACATTATTTCTCATAACACTGGTCAACAGCCATTTTGCACCAGACATATAACTAACAAATTCTTTCTAATTTCGATCTCCTGAATTCAAAAATAACAAGCAAAATGTACCATCCGTTCGGGTTTTCGAGATGCACAATATAATTAATTTCATATGCATTCTATTTTTAAAAAATCACCGTATTTCGTGTGTAACTACATTGTTTCACAAATGTGACGACCCATTATGTGAAAACAACATTAGTATAAGTAGGCCACCATGTTAGAAGAACATGTAGAAACGGAAATTATTTTATTGCCCTTTTAGGAGACTATATGGAGGGGTGAAAACAGGTTCGCGGTATGAATTCTCTTGAGTTTACCTGATTTTCCTTGTGATGTGCATTCCTTTTACTGTGAGCTTTAATGACATTATTGTAGTTTATATTTTGCAACAAACCACCTTGTCAAAACGACTTCTAGAAGCGAAAATTGTTTTATTGCCATTTTCGGTTCCATTTGGAGGTGGAGAAACAGATTCGCTATATCAAATCGCTTCAGTTTACCAGGAGATTTCCGTGGTGTTAGTATTCTGTGTAAGGTGTGTATTTCTTTAAAGTGTGGTTTAATGATAATATTCAAATTACGAATCGTTTATATTTGCGAATTTGAAGGTTGTAGCATTGCTTCTTAGACTGCAATTAGGTTACACAAAATTTTGCTGCGTTCTGTGTGAATGGGATAGTGGCGCTCGAGATAAGCATTATAAAAAAAACGACAATCAAGAAGAAACAGATCATACATCAACCTCAAAGTAAAGTGATTTTACTCCCTCCACACATTAAGTTAGGATTAATGAAGAATTTTGTTAAAGGGATGAATCATAAAACTGATGCATTTAAACATATCCAGGAAAAATGTTCTGCTATTAGTGACTGGAAAATAAAAGAGGGAGTTTTCAATTGACAATAAATTAGAGAAATAATGGACAATCACTTCGAATCTTTGTTGGAAGGAAAAGAGAATGCCGCCTGGATTGCATTCAAGGAGACTGTATTAAATTTTCTGGGTAACCGTAGAATTGAGAACTATGAAGAACTAGTGCAAAATTTACTGTTGACGTATAAAACTATGGGTTGTAACATGTGCCTGACAATTCACTTCCTTCACTCCCAACTTGACTTTTTCCCCCGAGAATTGTGACGATTTCAGTGATGAGCACAGTGAGTGCTATCATAAAGAAATTTCAACTATGGAAAGAAGATACCAAGGACAGTGGAATACCAATATGCTAGCAGACTATTGTTGGACTTTAGCTCGTGATTTATCTGGTGCCCAGTATAAAAATGCGGAAAACAAATCTGTAATCTTTTGAACAGTGAATATTTAACCTTATTGTCATTATATAAAGCAGTTTTTTGAATAGATATAAATTCGAAAATTTCTCAAAAACCGCAAACCAACAACAGTTTTTTATTGTCATATTCGTATTCAGGAGGCTAATATTATATAGAAAGCATGTATCACATGGCCAGCGCAAAAAAGTTAAGATTTGTTACGCAGTGTAATCTTTGGAACACTCCTGTAACTAGCGTATTTAATGTATCTAGAAATAGTGACGAATTTATGTTATAGGTTTGACCAGAGCCTATCATTTGGAGTAGTTCAGAAATTGTATAGGCTATTATAGAAAGTCATAGTAACACAAAGTCACGATTTCTATAACTGGGATATGCTATATTTCATTTCACAGATTTGTTGCACTCTTCATTCGGACTCAGTGACACAGTGACATAAGCGTGAAGTATCATAGCTTTATATTTACGTCATTAACAAAATAAGAAGAATTTAAAGATCATGTGCACAGTTTTAGCTACTTCATTGAAAGATATATTCGGAAAATTAAAATTCAATATAAATACTAGGTACGTTATGTTGTTTCCATGGCGACAAAATATTGTTTTCATAGCATTCGACTGTTTGTTACTGAGAAAACGCTGCAACATGTTTTCAAGCGATGAATATGTGAATATGATCCGGAGAGTACAGAAGAAATTCACGAGATACTTGCAGACGTGTCTTGAACGTTATCCAGAACGAAGACAGCGTCCTGTACTTTCGTCAGACTTCAACAAAAACTGATTCCCGAAAAAGAATTACAAAATAGAACATAAGGAAATGACTTATGATGATAATCCCACGCGAACTTTTCTCAGGCAATGAACGAACTCTTTGACGCTAGATTGACCAATGAGAATCGAATTACACAGCTAGTTAAAAGTATGCTGCTCGAAAATAATAAGTGAAGTTTTTTCCTCCTACTTTCATTTGTTTAATTTGCATCGTTTTTGTTTCGATGTATCAGCAATCAAGCAATTACGTGAGATTCGCTGTCCCAACATGCAACAATAATTAATTGCAATAATTGCACAAATAATTACTATAAGTAAAAAATGTTTGCAATAAACTTAAAGATGTTGAAAATTATAGGTAAGTAATGATAAAAGGTTCAAAATAAAGTGTTGTTTTGACCTCAAATGTTCAGTTGTTTTTATTCTAAGTAGCTTTCTATTATTATCATCTCTGCTTCGATTCGACTGTTTCTTTGGATCTTATTATTATAACCTCGAATGTTTATTATTGTTATTTTTCAACGGCTAGAATTGACGATCAAGTCATTTTCTTTCTAGCTTCCCAGTACAAGCTAACAAGGTCCTTAGTCTGATGTGCAGTTGGGTTTAAGGCTGGGTAGAACAGAAGGTGTTGTTTCTCCATGATTTGGTCAGGGTTGTTGCACAAACACATCTGTTGGAGTGGTATATGCCCATTCTGTGTAGATGGTGAGCCAGGCAGTCATGTCCTGACGTCAACCTAAATTTTGCTAAAGCTTCCTTGCGGCGTTTATATTTTATTTCCGTTGATAGTTAATCAATTTTTTCCCATGACTTCCCTCTGGCAGCCGTAATATATACTTGCGTGTTTTCTATTTGAAATGCTTTCTTGATTTCTTCAATCTTTGTTGTCACTAGATAATTATTTCTGGACCTCTGGCATAACAACAAACATTTAAGAATGTGGGATACAGAGCAACATGCAAATATCAACGACTATGATCATGAAACTTCTACGGAAGTGATGTCATGAATGATACCAACACCAGAAACAGAAATATACCCCATAACAAAATTCATTTCGGCGAAAAATATATATTCCGAAAACTTTTTGAACCGAGATACACTAAAATACGCTAATTATGAGAGTGTTCCAAAAGTTATGGGATGTTCTATATAATTTTTCCATGTTAATAATATTACTATTCGAGCCGAGATGTCAATGAGAGGAAAGTTAATGTCTTTACTGCATAGACTACATGAAGTTCAAGAAGGAAGTATGAGCATAAATAGACTATACTGTTTTTTAACGCTATTATAACAATGTTGTTTGTACATTTCTACTCGTATTTTCCAAATAATTAAGAAAATATATATTTCAATTTCTTTTCATATGAGTGCACTATTACATATGGAGATTAATATATTCCAAAGTGAAAAAATAAAATATAAAATTCTGAATACATTAAAGAAAAGAAAATAAACAATAACATGTCCAATTTCTATGTAACAGTCTTGTCCGTACATTTTGATTACTTACAATTGTGAAAAACAATGAATATATTATAGCATAACCTTTCGACTTTATTACTGCTTGGCATCTCCTTCTCATTCATTTTACTAAGTTTCATTTTAGCCCATTTTTCTCTCACTACAAGTTTCAATTCCTCTATGGTTGTACACTTCTGCTTTCCCGTACTAGTTTTCAAAATTCGCCACAAATATTCAATGGGGTTTAAGTCTGGTGATTGAGGATGTGTTCGCTCGTGCTGGAGTGTGTTCCATATTAGCCAATTTCTATTAATTTGAGCAGTATATTTACTGTCATTTTCTTGTTGGAATATATACACAGATGGTATCCCCTTTTTTGTGCACTCTGCCTAACATTTGATCTTAAAATGTTATTTTACACATACTTACCCATAATCCCATCTAGGAACTCAATATTCCCCACACCATTTGTAGACATACCTACATTCTCACAATATTTTGCTTCCATCCTTGTGTTTCAATGTAGGTAATGTGTTGTTCTGTCATTATCTGTGTTGGGCTTTCTCCATATCTTACGAATGTCATCGGAACCATACAGATTTCTCTTCGTCTCATCTGACCAAATCACCATGTTCCAAAATTCCTCATCCTTACCAAAATGTTCTTTCGCTCTATTTGTCTCACTAATGTACGGCCTTTTTCGTGGTCTTCTGCCATGGTAACAATTTTTCCACAACATACGCCGGATAGTTTGATTAATGATCTTAGTGTTTGAAGACTCTTTAATCATGACTCGAATTTGTGGAACACTTATTCTTGGATTTTTGACAACTTGATTAACTATGAATCTCTCATCGCAAGCATTTAGCGATTTTTTCTTGGTGTACGAACAACAATGATAAATGAATTTCACGAAATATGCAGTTTTAAACATTTATGTAAGTAACAGGTGTATGTAAATTCATTTTCTTCGTGTTACTGTGTTCGTGTTTAACTCATTAAACATAATGAGTTTAATTTTATTGATACATTTTGAATTTTAATGTTATTTCAAAGGTTAATTTAAAAATATATGAGGTGTATGAACAACACTGTTACATACTGTACATACACATGAGCGATTAGAGAAACACGTCTCATATTACACAGTGGCGCATTCGTGTACAAATAACTAAGTAGCTCAGCATTGAACATGTAGAATTCTGTATTGATCCGTTTTCCATACCTGAAAGTCGAATTTTAATGTTGGTGGGTTACATTATTGAATTACTGTTAGCAGGTTTATTCTTGGTACACTCTCGAACCTTTCTGTAATTTAACTGTTCCTGCATAATTCATAAGCGTTCCTTTAACTGGAGCAAAAAGTAAAATGAAAATTTGTAATATACATTATCTTCATCACAGCAATAAAAACACGAAACATAAGAATATCTACAGATATATATTACCTAATCACGCATTGTATTCTTCACCTGACATAAATAGGAACATTAAATCCAGACGTTCGAGATGGGCAGGGTATGTAGCACGTATGGGCGAATCCAGAATTGCATATAGTGTGTTAGTTGGGAGGCCGGAGGGAAAAAGACTTTTGGGGAGGCCGAGACGTAGATGGGAGGATAATATTAAAATGGATTTGAGGGAGGTGGGATGTGATCGTAGGGACTGGATTAATCTTGCTCAGGATAGGCACTAATGGCGAGCTAAGTGAGGACGGCAATGAACCTCCGAGTTCCTTAAAAGCCAGTAAGTAAGTATATATTACCTAATACGTCATTCATTGTGGCCGATGATGAGAATGAATATTTCTGTTATTTGCGTTCAGAAAAATGGCTAACAACATTACCTGGAAATTTGTAGTTCAGTGCAAGAAACCTGTTACCCTTTTATAGCTTGTTCTGAAAAAATCGAAGTTAAAGAAAATTGTAAGAATTGTACAGATCCAGAAATAAAATTTGAGCCACCTGAATTTTCCTAGTTCCAATTGTAACCAGGCTTCAGTCCTGGGCACAGAAAGCATGAAGTTCAGAACGCACGGAAGATAGTGTTGTGTTGGTCGAGTGGAGTGGGAGAAGAAGCGCGCCGTTACTTCGTGTCTCAACATGTAAACAGTCCTTCACAGTACGGCACAAAATATATTTCACCCTGTACAGATGCAGTATATACAGTACATTCCTAGTGTAGACAATAAATGTCTACTATTAAAGTATTAACGTGAGTTGTAACCTTCAATCAGGTGTTCCTACGCCGAGCCCTACACGTACTGCAGCCAAGTAGCAATACATACAACGGTAATGCACATTACGGACCCACCTGTGCTGTTCCACTGTTCCAGTCACCCGTCCACACGGGTCATGACGTCATTTATACTCCGTGTACTCTAAACCTCACATTGGTTACTCTGTGTCCCTAGGCCCAAGCCTTTTTATAACATACTGTGCATGCTGAGTGCTTACTGAGCATGCGCAGTATGCTATAAATAGAACTCGGAAAATTCAGGTGGCCCACATTTTGTTTCTGGGTCTGTACATAATAGTAATGCAGTACGTTGCCATCTCTCTTCTATATTTTATATGTATATTTTTAGTCCTACACAACACTCACAATAAAAAGTATAATAAATAAAAGGTTCCATTCGTATTAATAATAACATTCTATAATGTTTTATGGTTACAGGGTTCTTACACTGAACCACGGAATTTGTGATTGATAAAAAAAATAAGTGACAAAGAAATTACATTTCCGCTCTTATTCTTATCTTAGGACAATGGAATGATAATATCTTAATATCTATAGTGTATTTATAGGAACATTTTGTACGTCAATGAAAGAATAAAGACTGATCAATCTAAATAACGTGTAGCTTATCCCCAAATTAAAATTTGACAAGTTTAACCAATAACCCAAAAGTACGCACAATAAGTTTACTTTTAATCATTTTACAAACTTTAAATTACTTGACACTTATAAAAAATAAAAGATGGAATGAGACATATTAAAAGAATGAAATACGTTACTAAAAGTAATCTTTTCAAAAATATAATCCGTTTTGATCCATCTGGTACAGTTTAGGAGTAGGGCCATTTACATTTATATTTGGTTTATGCCAGGGATGTCGAACAGCGCTCTCAAACTGTGAAACGATTAATACTGTTTCCTACCGTAGCTGAGCTGAAACGACAGACAGTCAGCTCGCTGTAGCAGTGTTCTGTACGCAGTGTGTTTATCAACTCTGGCGGCTGGTATGGATATGGAACGACGATTCAATAGTGGGTGGACAGATAAATATTTATTTATCTTAAAGGACGGAAAGGCACATTGCTTAATATGTAGAAAAGAACTTGGATACATTAGCCATCATAGTATTAAAAGGCATTTTAATTCTACACGTCATGCTGAAGCTTATGGACCAGAAAAGTTATCCGGTTTCACTCGTGAAAAGGCTGTAGAAGAATTAAAATCAAGATTGAATTCAGAAAATCTTCCATCATCATTGGGTGTTAGTAGAATAAGCTTGGTTCGTGCTAGCTACAAAATTTGTGAAATTATTGCAACGGCTTCAAAGCTATTTACTAACGGAGAATTTGTGAAGGCTGTCCCATAGCTGTTGCAAAAGGGATATGTCCGAAATACGTTAATGATTTTAAATCTATATGTTTGTCTCGTAATATTGTTGTAGAGCGCGTATCATAAATGGGAGATAACTTGGAGGAACAATTGATAGCAAGAATGAAAATTTCCACATATTACTCACTATAGCTCTTGATGAAAGTACCGACCGGAGAGATACGGCGCAGCTAGCTACAGTGTATTCATAAGGAGTGTCGACTCAGATTTTAATGTTCATGGAGATCTAGCAGATGTCATTTCACTACAGGATCGAACTCGAGGAGGAGATATTTTTGAATCTGTAAGAAAAACTATGAAAAAATTTCAAGTCACGCTAAAAGCAATTAATTTTATACATCAAAACATTTTAAGTTTCTGAACTTGAAGTTGCACTGCTACAAGACATACACACAAAGTTGATATTTTAAACATGATATTAACAACATTATTATTATGATTTACCTATTTCCGTCAATAACGAACAATATTCATGAAATGACCCAGTGGATAAAATTCTATTATCATCATCATCATCATCATCATCATCATCATCATCATCATCATCATCATCATCATCATCATCATCAAAAACATAATTCATCCTCATGTAGGCTAAATTCTTTGTTTATCAGAGTTCAAGTACAAATCTAAACTAAGTTCCTAATCAATTGGTAAGATGTATAAAAGTTATCAAAGTACCAGCCGCCGCAGTTTCGCTTTTGTTTACTATCATTCGGCCGGACTGCGTGCTACCTATGTTCAACCATTGCACGGTAAGGGAGGAGTGAAGGCTCTGCAGTTCACAGCACGAGAGCGTTGATCGACATCCCTTGTTTATGCAATTGCTATTCTGAGAGAATGATGTAACAACCTTAACTAATGCAAGCATGGGACGCTACGTACAGATAAACAGGTCCACAGGAAGTAGACGCCCGCAAAATATGAGACTTTATAGGAAAAGAAAACTTGAAAACGAAGATAGTTCCCAACCTAGTAATAATGTACCAAAACGAAGAAAGTCTAATGCCGAATACGTATATGAGTATAGAAACGCAAACTCAAGCAAAATCACTTCATGCACGGTGTAAGGAGTATAAGTGCCATTGTTTTAACTGATGATTATTCATGTCATAAGGAAGAAAAACTGTCCTTACAATTTTTTCTAATTGAAATATATAACTAATTATTAAAGTTTGAAATATTAGGCATTTGGCAACGCTGCTGGACGGGGAGGAGAGTGTTTAGAAGTATATAGTATAGTTCAAGTGTAGTGGAGGGTGTTTAGAAGTACATAGTACAAGCGGGTACAAACATGCCAGTACAAAACAGATGCTTTGTTCTAATGCAGGAGCGGACCATGACAATACTGTTGTTTACATAAAACGAGCAACAAATACAAACCAATCTTATTAATAGAACATTATGGTAAATTTACATTTTGTGTAACAATATTGCTTCATTTTTTAATTGTAGGCTATGTCTAAAAAGTAAACAATAAGGGTTTTCTGCACAAAATCACACGAACTTTTTTTCTAATGCAACATTTTAATCTCTTCCACTTCCGTAAAGCAGTATCATTTCTGGTTGTGTGATTTTCGAAACGGGGTAAGAGACTTCTAGTTTCTAATAATTGTTGGGAAACTGCTACAAAAGTTCGCCGACTTGGTAACCTTCTTTGAGGAACACGTTGATGGTACATCCTTCTCTCGCCTCTCTTGAATTAAGACGCATTTCTCCATAAATTAATAACATATTATTCCTATACTGTGAATGACATCGTCGAATACCCTGTACTGTACTACCATCCATTCGACAGTAGACCTATGGACAGGGAGCTCGAATTCAGCTGACTCGTACTTACGTATGTGCAGAGTACTGCCTACTGTACACGTTGCCAAGTCTCTCACGCCAGAATATTAACAAATTTAAGCATGCATTTTTATTTAATTTCACGAAAACGCAATAGAACATACAAATATTTATTTAAACTAATATTAACTCTTTGCTAGATGTATCTACTGATGTAATTGTTTTCATAATTTTACTAACGATATAAGCAGTATAACGGAAATAAAATAAGGAAAGAAATATTTTTGTGGGAAAAGTATCGAGTTTTGACCGTATGCTATATGGCCATTTTTTGATCCTGTAGGCCATTACCAACGACTGTGAAAAGGACGGAACTTATACCCCTTACACCCTATACATCAACTCTCCTTCCACCATTGTAGTGATAAGGCAATGTTTTTAGTACAAAACATAATATTATATTTTGACGTTATCGGACATTAAGACCGGAACCAAGGTCCTTCAATCATTTTATGAGTTATCAAGGAGAAAAGAAAAACAAAATGTAAAGTTTTTAAACACGAGCGAGAAAGGATACATTTAAAGAGACACATGAAGTGATATGCCTTCATGTTAAAGGATATATTCCAGAAAATTTGAGAAATACGCTATCTAATTTTTTTCTTCACAAGCAAAACAAAAATGTATTCTATGCAGAAAGAAGTTAGTTAATAAATATAATATTTTATCAATGAAAGTGATCCTCTCCTTAATCCATCGATTAAAAATATAGCCTGCGTACTTAAATTACTACATTTCCAGCGAGAAATTCGTGATAACTGCACTGTTAACCGAGAGAAGTCGCTTGTTATCTCTATAAATTATTTTCCCATCCATTATAACTGTGTTCTCTGAAAGCTTTGCCGATGCCATACACCAAAAAACAATTTAGTAAATTGAAATGGATAATTTACATATCAGTAATCCGATTTAACAATTCACGTTTTCAAAGCGTTTCTACAAGTTATGTAAAGCGATTACGATTTTACGTAATTTTAATAAACATAAGCCAGTTTTCTGCCTAAATTCTGTTTCACTTGTATATAGATTTATATTACAATGCTTTCAACTGTATGAGGTAATATGTTATTACGTTATGATTCAGTGAAGAGATGTGCATTTTTAACGAGTTTTCTGTTGCCGCTTTTAAAGGAGTATTCCAGAATTTACCGGGTTGAACGACGTAAACAAACACATGCAACACACCAGACTACAGCAATCTGCCTTGACGATCGAATGCTCTCTACGAAGATAATAATATACAGGTTGAACCGTAAGTAATGTCATTAGTTTCAGAGGGTTATTCTTTGAGATATTTCAAACAAAAAAAGTGTAATATAATTTTGCCCGTCTTTGCTTCCTTTCCGACATATTATTGCTTTATATGAAATATTTCAAAGCATGTTTTGGGGAAGCTTTGATTTAATTCCTAATACGCTTAGTCAATTTAAGAGAGTAGTGTATTATGATCAGGCTTCGGTCCTGGGCACAGAAACGCATGAAGTTCAGAACGCGCCGTTACTTCGTGTCTCAACATGTAAACTGTCCGTCATAGTACGGCACAAAATATATTTCACCCTGTACAGATGCAGTATTGCCTATACAGTACATTACTAATGTAGACAATAAATGTCTACCATTAAAGTATTAACGTGAGTTGTAACATTCAATCAGGTGTCCCTACGCCGAAGCCTGTTACACGTACCGCAGCCAAGCAGCAACGGTAATGCACATTACGGACCCACCTGTGCTGTTGTACTCACCCCACTCGGGTCATGACGTCATTTATACTCCGTGTAGTCCACACCTGTGGAGTAACAGTTTTGCGCGTCTAGCCGCGAAACCAGGTGGCCCGGGTTCGATTCCCGGTCGGGGCAAGTTACCTGGTTGAGATTTTTTCCGGGGTTTTCCCTCAACCCAATATGAGCAAATGCTGGGTAACTTTCGGTGTTGGACCCCGGACTCATTTCACCAGCATTATCACCTTCATCTCATTCAGACGCTAAATAACTTAAGCTGTTGATAAAGTGTCGTAAAATAACCTACTACTTCTTCGTGTACTCTAAACCTCATACTGGTTACTCTGTGCCCTTATGCCGAAGCCTGATTATGATAATAAATGATTGAAAGAATTTTAGTTTTGTCCTTTAAATGTGCAGGAATCTGAACCGAACAAATGTAACATTTTAAAATTTATTTAAGAACGAAGTTACGTTACCGATATTTCTTCAATTAATCATAATTTTTATCATCATAAGTTCAGGAAAAGTTAAGAAACTTAACCGCGATAGTCATTCCTTTCACCGATTTTCTATTTTATTATTTATGTCACATGACTCGTGTGTAGAAAACGAAAAATCTTGCAAGACAGAGCCTAGTATGCCAAATGTGAGATTCGTCACATATCCAGTCTAGCAGTGGCTGGGAACGCAAAGACGTTGAAAACTATGAATCTCCGCTCTTGAAAACTTGTTTCTTTTTAAGTTGAACGGATGACTAAATAACTGATATTCAGTGAGTTATTGATTGTGAACCTTATCAAATATATATAACAGATTGATCATCATAATGAACTTTCAAGGCAACAATTTTATCAGTTTCACTAAGCTGCCATCTAGCGACAACAAAGAAGTAACGTTATAACCGTAATTGAGTTGCATGGAGCAAAAGCTTGCAGTAATTCTTCCATGTAGCCGTCTAAAAAAATCATTTTCGACAGTGGAGGCCCTGATGATTTTTCTCTTTTTATGTTGCCATTTCATAACATGGGAGTGGACAATTAGATTTATAGCCTATGTGATCAGTAGATCTCGATTTTTAGGTTAAATGCCTTTTTTCTGTAGGGATAAACTGAAACTAGTTAAATATCTTTAAATTTTTTTTATAAAATATGAACATTTGAAAGTGGTTTTATGGTGCCTAAAATGCCTATTTTACCCATTGAGATGTATTTTTAAGGTTTTAGAGTCTACAATTGCCTATTTCTATTTGTTACGTTTTTTTAATTTTCGTGTAGCAGTGAAAGAGAAAGTTTTGAATGTCATGAGGTGGGCATGATTCAGATATCCTGTAATAGTTTGGTTGTAGAAATGCAGAAATTCCTGAAAGGTGTCTGGTTTTGTTGAGCACTTGAGCAGACAGTAGAAATATGATGAATCGGGAGCATGTAGTTCTCCCTAAAAAAAATCATCATGGTAAATATTGCTAAATTTAAATAATCATCTATTGCTTCGATATCATTGGGAAGAATTTTTTTAGCTTATACAACGGTTCCGTTTACGAAAAAGCAAAGTTCCACAATTAAAAAATCATAGAAGAACGTTATTTATTGCAATGTCAATTATGAACAATTTCAATTGTAAATTCACTGGTAAATTATTTTAATTGTAGGTAATATGAGAACTTATGTATTAGCAGCCTTAAAGCAATGAAGCCCATGAATTCATTATAAATTAGATACGTAAAAGTTTATAACTTAAGATTTGATAAAAATAAAGTTTCTAGCAGCAATATTTTTTTTACTGTTTTGACTGTATGCCGCAATGCTTAATAGCCTACTCACTAATTAAATGCATTTTTATAGTTACTGTAGTTTTTGTGGATAGAAATTACATTTTAGCTGCTTGAAATTGTATTTTATGTGTCTAAATCTACCTTTTAGTGCCTAGTTTGATAAATTCAGGGTCTATTTTAGGTGCCTAAAAGTCAGTTTTTAAGTACCTAAAAATCCGAGATCTAGTGATCAGGGATTGTGAGTACGTCAGAAGTGTAATAAGTGTAGGCTAGAGGCGTAGATCAGTATTGAGGGGCTTATCAAACAGGACACGGAGAATCTCTGCGCAATGCAGCCTAAGAAGCTTTTTGTGCACCGGTGATGGAATGAGTTACGTGCTGCACTGCTAAGCCGGCCCTATCATGCGTCACAGTACGCACTCCTTTCCATCCTACTAATCTGCCTACCATACCTCTGGTAATGGTCATATATCTATATGTGCATATCAGCCCAGATCACATATATAACGGATTGCTCAATCCTATGTTAAAATCGGTAGAACTTTGAAGAGAGCAACCGCCAGGATCGTCACCCGTCCGCCGTAAACGAACAAGAGATGGCAGTACAGTCGCAATCTGTGACTTAGGCCAATCCACATGAAAGAAAATTAGTGTTAGGTTTCTCTAATTTTTATATATTGTTAGTAAATGTTGATTCTATATCTATTAATACATATTCCAATTGCATTTGTATCTGCGTACTACTACTCCAACTGGCTGCGTCCCATTTCTCCACTTGGTAGGGTAATGACACGCATTATACAATTTTTTCATACACCATCAAAAGAAAACAATGTTCCTGAAGATCCTTTCTTTAGAAATACATTTTGTAACTTGTAAATATTCTTAGAACCTAATTACTGTCTTATTATCTCCGAAAGTTCCAGTGTGGCATTACAATTATCTTGGAATGTATAACGATTGGAAGTTAGGTGCGTGCAATTACACCACTCTCCCCTATCCCAGTTACTGAGTGACTAGCAGTCACCTTCACATATCTAGCCTTTGGTCCACTTTTCCCAGTTCGTCCTTTTAAGTATGTTGCTTTTATCTATCCCCTAATGTAGGCCTACGCATATTCACGCATTTCCGCCGTCCAGCGATGTCACTGCAGTTCTAAGCATATTCACCACACATTTTTCGTCTGCTTCGCAAAATGTTTACAGCCAGCATAATCCTATTTTTAGTTATACTAAACAAGTAAGCGCAATTGTTTTTTACAGCCATGTTTTGGTAGTTTAAAACAAATATTGACGTAACAGTTGCCTCCTTGAATGTTTACTATATAACCAAATAGAAATATTAAATGGAATGCCATTACTTATGAGTAGGGCCAAAGAAATAAACTGTATGCCGTTATACTACCAGTGCGCTTCGTGCGCCTCTACCTTTGAGTACGTCTCAGTTGGGGTGAGTTCGCAGTGTCTTTCGTTCGTTTAAATTCATGCTTATCACGATAAGATAATCCTCAGCATATGGGTGGTTGAAAGCCATTCCTTTGACTTCGAATCACAACTATATCTGCTAAAGAAAAGTTTAAAGACATTGAAAATGTAGTTTGTTATTCACTGCAACAATATATGAAATTAAAAAATATGTAAACCAAAAACGTAATAAATTATCATATTAACGTGTGAAATAATATGGCTGATACTTGTCAATGTTATATTAGGTATATTTTCTGCAGACAGAAAATAAAATATTTTTAAAATTGTGCAATTTTTCTTTAACAAAGAAAATGATCATTGCAAATCTAGTCTTTCAGGTAAAGCTCCCTGTAAAGCAGATTTGAATAATTTCAAGGGAAAAATTGTTCCGGGGCCGGGTATCGATCCCGGGACCTCTGGTTGAACGTACCAGCGCTCTACCAACTGAGCTACCCGGGAACTCCACCCGACACCGTCTCAATTTTTCCCTTTATATCCACACAACTCGCGTGGGCTGACGAAACGCCAGAGACCCACATCGAGCGCACACAATCTCTGTGTGACTTGGAATTGTGGTTTTCTGTTAACGTACACAGTGACGTATATATATTATGCAAATCTAGTCTTTCAGGTAAAGCTCCCTGTAAAGCTCCAGAGGTCCCGGGATCGATACCCGGCCCCAGAACAATTTTTCCCTTGAAATTATTCAAATCTGCTTTACAGGGAGCTTTACCTGAAAGACTAGATTTGCATAATATATATACATCACTGCACTGTGTACGTTAACAGAAAACCACAATTCCAAGTCACATATAGATTGTGTGCGCTCGATGTGGGTCTCTGGCGTTTCATCAGCCCACGCGAGTTGTGTGGATATAAAGGGAAAAATTGAGACGGTGTCGGGTGGAGTTCCCGGGTAGCTCAGTTGGTAGAGCGCTGGTACGTTCAACCAGAGGTCCCGGGATCGATACCCGATCCCGGAACAATTTTTCCCTTGAAATTATTCAAAATGATTATTGTCACAAATTGTACATAGAGCTAAATATCTACAATGTTTATCCATTATTTTTTTTATCTTGTTTGCTACATTTTTTTTCCTATTTCGTGTTCCAACTATTTGGTTCGTCACAATATCATTGACTACATGTTATTTTATTTCTGTAGAAAATACACCTAATATGACATTGACAAGTATCAGCCTTATTATTTCACTATGTTAAAATGGTAGTGTGTTACGTTTTTGCTTTACATAATGTTTCATTTCATACAATGTTGCAGTGAATAACAAACTACATTTTCAAATTTTCGAAGGAGAATGATTTCCTATTGCTAGAAAACACACCCTTATGTCTCGAGAAACTTCGTTCCACTTCTGCAGGAATAATGAGGGAATAGTTGAAATATTTTACACAAGCATTATTTATCTCAAAATCTCTATCATTATTACAAATTTCCTCATTTGAAATTAAGTCACAAATTTCATCCTCAGCAACTTGCTATTATTCTTCTTTACTGGACGTTGAATGTTGCCTGTTACGAATACCGGTAATCGGTCGTAATGTAACCGATCAACTAAAGCTCCCTGTTGAACGAAACACACTGAAATCCCCACCCCAACGCAACTGGTACTTAAAGTCAGAGGCGCATGAAGCGCAATGTAATGGCATATAATTCTTAGCCCTACTTATAAGACAGCCTGACACTAATAAATTATTTCACATACAATGCGTTCTACCCAGACATAACTTGAACTTTAGTATTACAATTTTTTTAACCATTTACTTTATCAGAAGTTTGCTACTATTAAAGAATTATACAGGGACATCATTTTATTTTTACTTCAATTTTTATTGTACCTGAGTTTTGGAATGTTCTTCACTCCCACCCCTTCTACTAGTAAACTTCCAACCGTTCACGACACAGAGCCGAGGGCGCGTAAGCAGTATTGAGTTACTGAGTATAGTACGTTTCAGAAATATGTTCGCGTTTTCCAGTGACGAAAGAGCTTTCAATATTGAATCATATTTTCGTACGGGTACTGTCGTCCGTTTCCCTATGTCGCATCCCGGTTTCCCCCACCTGCTTCTGTTCGCCCCTTTGTAAATTCTAGTAGCTGGGCTATCTTAGCTCTTTTCTGAAAACATTAATTTCTGTTAGGAATTGGACGTCTACGTAATATTATTCAAGTGTTTAAAATAACTTAAATTAAAAGGGCCTCCTTAAGTAATTAACTGTCACGTGATTTCCCCCCTCCTTTCTACAGCCCTGCGACAAAACCACTTGAACGGACAGTAGATAGCATTTCTGAGTGATTTTATCTTTTCGGATCGGGCAGAAGTGAAGATTGAATTTACAGTACGTAAGGTACTCTTTTATAGAGCAGGTACAGAATTATTTCAACATGAGTTACTCGTACGAAGGACGAAACTGGTAATTGGAATTAGGTGCAATAGTCTATAGTGCGATAATATGGACAAAAGAACTGAAGCCTGTATCGAAATGAACGGCCACCATTTTCTAAAATGTGTTTAAATATTCATATTATAATTATTTTTCAATTTAACTTCATTCTCTATATAGTACGCTAATGTGCTGTAACAGTACAATATACACTTGCATAATTAATACTTCCGAATGGATAGCTCAATTCGTGTGTAAAACACTAATTGTTAATACAGTACTGTATTTTGATTAAACAAAAACCTAATGAAAATTATCAAACTCAAAATTGCGATATTTCCTAGTTTACATAAATGGATGAACTACTTTTCTTCCCTCCTATACCTAGTAAAGTGATTTGTATTTTACGCCAGTATCATCGAACTCCGTCGTGGAAAGGGTAGCAAACGGTGTTTCCTGTTTCAATCGTTAATAGAAAGGTATAGCCAGGTTAATATTAAAAATGTTAGTAAAAATAAAATGATGTCCCTGTATAAACATTAGGGGAAATTTTAGTTACATTTTTTTTTTTCATTTTTCAGGATTCTCATCAAATGTCTAAACTTTCTTGAGAAAAAGTACAGTGAATTTATTTATATGCCATTTTGGACTACGTACTCTTGTGTTGGGAAACACGTTTACATTAATTCACACTTTTTTGTGCAAGGTTTCTCCACAGTATTCAGAAACATAGAGAAATCAAAATGCGTGTACATGTTCAGTCTTTGTCCCAGAAAGAAATTTAATATTGTTTTGCTCCTTTATGTATACATTATTTCGAAACTAACTGAAGGGCTCAGAGCCAAAAGCGACTAACCCACAATTACAAAGTGAGTAAATAAGAGTTGATATTAAGAGGATCCTGACAAAAATGATTGGTTTCACATTTTAATTCGTCTACATTGAATAAATACAAAAAAAAAAAATATATCATGAATCTATAACAGCAATGTATAGTTTTGAAAAAAAAAAAAGGCTTAATAATGAACAATACAAAATTGTGGGTTGGTCGCCTTTGGCTCTGATCCCTTCAATTACAAGAAATTAATAATACAGGAATAGAAAACCGAAATTAGAGATTATTTTACCGTCATACGTATCATGCGTTTTGTATGACTTCTCTGCCTTATCAATTTATCAGTGATAATCATCTTGAGTAGTTTCATTTATTGAAGTATCATTTGGAAGATACGGAGCAATGAAGTCATAAATAAGAAAAAAATATTATTTTACTTATTTTTGTAGCCACAAAACTTAAATATCTGACTTCAATAAATAATTAGTTGAACGGTTTAAGGCAGATCCGTGCACGAGTTTCCTACGGACAAAGAGCAACAAGAGGTTCCAGGTGGCAAGTTGACCGACTTCTTTGTATGAATCGGCGGCGATGAGATCAATGGAGTTACAGCGTAAACGACTACATCAGTAACCTACAAGTGTACGGGGGAAGGACATACAGAGTGTTTCAAAAATAGAGGGCATAATTTCAGGTAAGTTATGTATTCCCGTAGATTTACTGGCATGTAAAGGAACTTCTGCGGGGCAATCTTCCGGCACACCGGCGATGCTGATATAACGCCTGCAGTTGCGAGCGTCGTTAAATAAACCATAATTTTAATATTCAATCATAAGAAACATTACTCCCTATATCATAGCCAAGAGTGGACGACTGTTTCTTAATGTGAGATGACGTCACTACTTTCATTCCACACCAGTCCGCTCGGAAGGGGAAAGTAGGATTCATACATAAACACTGCTTGCGATACGTCTGTGGAGTTCGCGGAAGTTAAGATGACAGGTAACTCCAAATAACACCTCTGTAATCTTCGCCGTAAAAATGGCTTCTTCGTCTGGAATGGAAAGAGGAATACTTATTTGCGCTTCACGAGGGAAAGATTATTTGTTTAATTTGTGGAAAAAGTAGTAATTATATTTCTCATTTCAATGTAAAGTGGCATTTCACTTCTCATCACGCAGAAAGGTACGTAACACATGCCATTTCAGGCAATTATCGTTTAATTTTTCTTTACGTTATTGTCGTATTTACGTCCACATTTATTATTTTGTGACCTCAATTCATTCTTTATTTAAATAGAACTGCACGTCTCCAATTCCTAACAGAACTAAAAGATACAAATAAACCTGAGACTGAAGCTTTCATTCAGCAAAAGATACAGTGTTCAGTTCGAGCTAGTTTCAGTTTTGAAATTGTGTTCATCGGGTTTAAAACCACATATTAATACACTAGTTCAGAGGCAGAGGTGTCAGAAGTCTTCGGGATCATTTCCATGTACGGATACACATAGGTAGTAAAAGTGTAAATTAATTGTGTTGCAAAGCCTTTACCGTAGGTTTGTAAAATGTTTATTTATACGAGTATGTAACTTACTCTTTCTGGAGGTGCTAGAGAGTTCTTATATAAGAAAATGAATATGTATCTTTATTCTGGCAATAAAGGATTATTATTATTATTATTATTATTATTATTATTATTATTATTATTATTATTATTATTATACGCCATTATTTCTGTTTTTGGTGTGAACATTAATATTAAACTTTCAAATGAATCTATGGAACAATGATTCAATATTAATATTTTATAAATTTATGCACTAAAATTACAAATGATAATTGACTGATATTAAGGTGATGTTTGGTACGCTTACACACGTTTGTACAATGTTTCTTACTAAAAATATAAATAGATAATTAGTTACATAGCAATATGTTAAACTCAGTATTATGTTTAAAAGACGTTCGCCACTGATACAACGAAGCAATCAGAAGGAAAACGGGTTATCTTATTCTCTTCGATAGCGCATGAAATAGGTTCATCATGGGGTTAGAAATAAACAAACCACCCCTCCAAGATCAGTCTCCCAAGCATGATCATAGTTAACAATATGATAGCTATGTAGGTGAATAGCAAATGGAATTAAATAAATGAACTCATAGAAGCATTGCTATCATAAGAGGTTTAATTTAACTTAAAATAACTCTTTAAAGGTGACATTCGATCACAGTGATAATGAGCAAAATTAGTGAAATTGACAATATTATTATTATTACTATTATTATTATTATTATTACTATTATTATTATTGTCATCATCATTATCACTATTATTATTATCATTATCATCGTTATCATTACCCCTCAGTGTATCTATTACATTTGAAATATATTTTACTTTTTAGAGAGACGATGCAATTGTACTACGAACAATCGGTATAAGATACCTGGAGAAGAATAAAGAAGACAAAGAAGTGTATGTAATATTTGCGGACCTGTAACAGGCGTCTGACAGAATGGATTGGAATAAATCGATGCAGATCGTGAAGAAAATAGATGTTAACTGGAGAGAGAGGAAGATGTTCTGTAACCTTTATATTAATCAACGAAGCAAAGTCAGAACAGGAGAAGAAATGTCAGAAGGAAGTGAAATAGGTAGAGGAGTAGGACAAGAATGCCTTTCATCACCTACCCTGTTCAACATGTATTTGGAGGATTTAGTGAAGAACTATTTTCTGAACATGGGAGGTGTCATAGTAGGAGGAAGAGGAATAAAGTGTATAAGGTTTGATGATGATATGACGTTGGTAGCAGAAGAGGAGACGATACTAAGGGATATGCTACTGGAGCTAAATGACAGCTGTAAGCAGTATGGGATGAAGATTTAATGCAAACAAGACAAAGACCATGGTTGTCGGAAGAACAATAAAGAAGATAAACGTTCGAATAGTAAATGAGGCAGTAGAGCAAGTGGACAGGTTCAAATAGTTGGGGTATACTGTAAGCAGTAACATGACCTGCTGCCAGGAAGTCAAAAGGAGGATAGGAATTGCAAAGGAAGCTTTTAAAAGAAAAAAGAGAATCGTCTGCGGATCTGTGGAAAAAGAACTAAGGAAGAGACTAATGAATTGCTTTGTGTGGAGTGAGGCATTGTATGGATCGGAAACTGGACATTACAACGAAGAGAAGAGAAGCGAATAGAAATATTTGAAATGTGAATATGGAGAAGAATGGAATGTGTGAAATTGTAAGACAGAATAAGAAATGATATTGTGTTGGAAGGAGTAGGTGAAGAAAGAAAGATGCTGAAACTGTTCAGAAAAAGTAAAAGGAATTGACTGAGTCACTGGCTGAAAAGAAACTGCCTCCTGAAAGATGCACAGGAAGGAATGATGAACGGGAGGAGAGTTCTGGGTAAAAGAAGATATGAGATGATAGCCGACATTAAGATAACTTATATGGATCATATGCGGATACTAAGAGGAAGGCAGAAAATAGAAAAGATTGCAGAATGCTGTGTTTGCAGTGAAAGATCTGCACTTGGGCAGAACACTATGTATGTATGTAATGAAGGAACAGATATATAGCGAGCCTGCTTATCGATTCAGTTATAGAATGTATTTATATATAGCAAGGGCCCTAAAATACTAATGGTGCAAATACTTTTAACGAACGCTTAATAATTTTTGGAGAAAAATTTTGCCCTAACCTAATGAAAATGTATTATTCTGTTGCTATGTCATACAGGACTATGAGACGCAGAAATATGTTCGCCTAAATAAATTTAAAAAGTTAATTTATGAGGAGATATATGCTTGAAATGCATTGCAACATTGTTTTTATTAAGAATTTAGCATAAGAAAATCGTTACTATTTTTACCACATTTGTCAGTTAAGATAATATTGTATTTTACGTATTATATTACTCCTTGAACTTCAAAACACTCCGTGTCATACAATTCTGCAATGCACGCCAATGATGCTGCGAGCTTGGATCCGAGAGCCGAACTCTGGACTCGGCTTGCCCCCGGAGCACACGTATGGGCAAAGCGTGCACGGGACTTGTACTTGAAAACATGGACAATAATAATTATAAATTTGATCATAATTAACCTGCAAAAGCACTAGAAAGTACTGCTATGATGTGGTGTAATATTGAAACATTTATGTTGATAATTTACAAATATTTTACGTCCGAGACAAACCTTTAGGTGCATAGTATTTCTTACTCACTATTATAAACTTATAAAATATGAAAACTTAATGTTAAATATAGGCCTACATATGCTGCACACATCTAGAAAACAAATTGTGATAAGAAGCTTATATATTTTGTGCAGACTTTCAGGACACAAAGCAGACTCTTATTATGACACGGCTATAATAATTCCAAGTATTTTTTATATAAATTGTGAATTTTAGTTAAAATTGATCTGGATAATCAAATAACTTTTTGAAACCAATTACAGAGATACTATACCTTTAAAACTATCTCCTGAAGAACAACCAATAAAAAACAACTCACCTTACGAAGTTTGTATTCAAGCTGTGTGCTCTTATCCTTATACACGGAAATTAAAAAAATTTTCGACACAGAATGTAACAGTGAATAAAGAAAAAACTCTTAAAAGTTATATTTCACAAGTAAATATATTCCTAAATCATTCATTATATTGTAATGTTATGAAAATTAAATCAAATTATTGCTGTTATTTTTGTTCATTTACAATTTCAATATCAGCATATTTTTTATCTCATTGTTCATGTGCTTAAGCACAAATCCACTAATGTAAGTGGATGCAATTAGTTCTGGACGAAATTGATGTTTACATCTGTAGATAATCCTGTATTACACGTCAGTTTTGGCTAGCTTTCAAATTACTACTTCTGGCGTGGAACAATTGTGACTGTGCATTTGAAGACTTCAAAGTGCATTTAACATCTGATGCCATGGTATGTTCTACTTATCATCGATATTTTAAATCGGAAGTTTGTTGTTGGGCCATTTAATTCCAATTTTTTATAATTTTTTCCTGTAGTAACTGACTTTATGTAAATTCTGAATATTAATTAGACCTCATAGGCCTAATAGGTATGCAGACTGCAAGACTTCCACTATATGAGTCCGCGGCTTCTACTTACTTACTTACTGGCTTTTAAGGAACCCGGAGGTTCATTGCCGTCCTCACATAAGCCCGCCATTGGTCCCTATCCCGAGCAAGATTAATCCAGTCTCTACTATCATATCCCACCTCCCTCAAATCCATTTTAATATTATCTTCCCACCTACGTCTCGGCCTCCCTAAAGGTCTTTTTCCCTCCGGCCTCCCAACTAACACTCTATATGCATTTCTGGATTCGCCCATAAGTGCTACATGTCCTGCCCATCTCAAACGTCGGGATTTTATGTTCCTAATTATATCAGGTGATGAATACAATGCGTGCAGTTCTGCGTTGTGTAACTTTCTCCATTCTCCTATAACTTCATCCCTCTTAGCCCCAAATATTTCCTAAGAACCTTATTCTCAAACACCCTTAATCTCTGTTCCTCTCTCAAAGTGGGAGACCAAGTTTCACAACCATACAGAACAACCGGTAATATAACTGTTTTATAAATTCTAACTTTCAGATTTTTTGACAGAAGACTAGATAACAAAAGCTTCTCAACCGAATAATAACACGCATTTCCCATATTTATTCTTCGTTTAATTTCCTCCCGAGTGTCATTTATATTTGTTACTGTTGCTCCAAGATATTTGAATTTTTCCACCTCTTCGAAAGATAAATCTCCAATTTTTATATTTCCATTTCGTACAATATTCTGGTCACGAGACATAATCATACACTTAGTCTTTTCGGGATTGACTTCCAACCCTATCGCTTTACTTGCTTCAAGTAGAATTTCCGCGTTTTCCCTAATCGTTTGTGGATTTTCTCCTAGCATATTCACGTCATCCGCATAGACAAGCAGCTGATGCCGCGGCTTCTATGCATCATTAAATCTTAAAATAATGCCCGTTGGGTATACTGCAATATTAGGAAAGTCTTTTTGTTTTAGTATACACCGTGTCCCGCTTAGAGGAATCGAGAAATATGTGCTAATTTAAAGTATAAATATTGGTTTTATAACATAATTTTTGTATAACTTGATGTAAAAACTGTCCGAGTTTTGGAGAATGGTCAGTGCAACTCGATGTGTGCGCCTCGAGCTAATCTGAAGACATTCAAAAGGTACTCAACTTTCTGCCAAGTGTTCCATAATATTCGAGGGGTGATTAGCGCAGCTGCTTTTATAATGCATTGTCTCAGTTTTTCCAAAGTGTCAACTGTATCACGTTGGTACACAACACTTATAATAAAGCCCTAGAGGAAGGTCAATGGGCGTCAAGTCGGTTGACCTAGGTGGCTAGGCAAGGGTTCTCCTCTTCGATCAACCTATTGTGAAAGTTTTAATTCAAGAAGCACTGCTCCACAGTAATGGGGTGGAGCCCCATGTTGCTGGGAGGAGTAGATCAACAACAAAAGTTCTGCAACATGTTCAGAAACACATTCTCTGTGACTGTAGCCTCAATGAAGAAGAATGGTCCAATGACGGAATGTTCTACTGAATGGTGCCAGGCTTGTTTCCACGATAAATATTAGTGCGCATGCGCATGAACATACAACTATTTTTACACCACTGTTGCATAAAGTTGGATGGTTTCTGCATTTTGTCAGATGTAAATCAAAACAATATCTTCATCTGATTTTAATGGTTAGCATTTATTTCTCAATCCCTCTAAGCGGGATACGATATATTGTGATTTTTAAATCTATATAACAATTTATTTACGTAACTGAATTCCTGACAATCTGTGGCACGAACAGGGATTTTATCTCAACTGCATGTATAATTAATGAGGCTGCTAAAACAGTGATGCACTTTGCGATTGTAACACGACCACAAGCCGAATTTGTGTCATCCGTTGACTAGGCACATTAAACCACTTCCTAATTCTCTTATTTCCTTTCGGTCGGCATTAAACGCACAATTATAGGGGCGTGGGAAGAATTAATCCCGCGTGATTTGTTAAAATTATGGTAAAATATGAAAAATAGGCTAACATAATGTAAAAGCACGAGCTAGACTCACTGCTTGTGAAATCATCTGCTGAAAGATTACTGAGAAGAAAACATCGTTTGTAATCAAAAAAAAAAAAAAAGACTATTCTACTTTTAAATAATATTTGCTACAACTTTGATCGTATTGTGAGATGAAACTCTTCTACCAGGAAAGAGTCCAGCAAATAGGTCTCTTAAAGGAGCAGTCCGCGATGAAATTAAGTTGGTTTTAATCAGACACATTTTTCAATCTAAGTAGAATGTAATTTGCCGCTTGTCAATGCGAGACATGTTTGCCTTAGTACACGTGAACAGAATTTCGGACTTAGTTGTGATTGTGTGAAGTCATATTTTGCTTTTCATTTAATCATAAAAACAGCACATACCAATGTTGTGGCTTTATGTAGGCGTATTTTATTTTATATGAACGACTTTGAAATACAGTATACTAAACATAAGAAATTGTTTCGCAATATAGTTTAAAATGCCGTGGTGTTGTTTTTTTTTTTCGTGTTCAGAGGGAACAACAAAAACATAACATGAAGAATGGCTATCATTTCATGCATTTCCGAACAGGGAAAAGTTACCGCAAAGATTTCAAACATGAGTGAAGAAAATCACATAAAAAATAAATTAGTATATGCTTTATATTATTATATTGCGTCGTATTTGTTGAATCACACGGTTTAGGCACGAATGCTATGTTTGGGGGAACCTCTAAACATGTGGATCATCGAATTGTATACAACTTTTTTTTCAGAGCATTGTAGTCGCTGGATCCAGGTTCGATATATTCCCTCTTGATATTGTATGGGTGAATGTGTGCACATTTTTATTATGTCTCTGTTTCTGTCCATTCGCGTATATCACAAACATGATTTAATACAGAAATAAATCTGTCTTCTAAGTCGTCAGAATCGCCTTCACTTGTAGCACATGACCACCATAGGTGATTTATGATGCTGTTTTTCCACATTTGTATTATCTCATATGTTTTTTGCGGCGGCTTTAAGGTTTTTAGATGAGCTTTTTACCATGTGCCAAATGTCAAATTGTTGGTCCATCCATTCATATTTGGTCCTTATCAATTTCCTAATTCCTCTATGGCGGTCGGACAGAAAGAGGTAATGTTAATTTTTTCTTTTAGGCGATCTAGAACTTTTTCGCATAGGCTACTGCTTTTTCAGGATCGCCTACAATTTGACCCTTTTGCAAAACTACGAAGACTATAATCTTATCTTAATCGAAGTCCAATATACTGTAAGTCACATATTTTGCACTGTAACCAGAAGGTTAAGACAAGATTACGTATTATTATACTAGTATTATCATCCATTTCTCTAGAGTATAAACAACGCTTGCAACTAGATATCCAACAAATTATGGTTCGATTCTTACATTTATTTTCAAAGACACAACGAATATTATATGTCCTTAAGTTATTCAAGTTTTGCTTTAAAACGAGTTGATGCAAAGGTTCGTAGCGTTTATATTTTCGATGGCAATAGAGCATAATATGGAAGAAATATGTTTGGAATTTGTTATTTACCATATAGATATCATTGGATTGTGTTGCTGAATACGTCTTGAATTTTCCAATTTGTAAGAAAGCTTGTATTATTTATGGCTGAAAAGACACGGAGTCAAGTAGAAAGAAGGAACATTTCCGACCTATCACTTTGTTTCAGTTTAACTGTGGAGTAAATGTATCGGAGGAATGCACTATACAGAGAGTTTCTATGCAGATCGGTTTATAGTAATGTCACAGTTTAGTATATAAGTCACGAAGCTTGAGTTGTGAGGGTACTAGGAACAATAGATTGTGCCGGTACTATTTCGCATTGTCTGTGATGAGGCGATAGTAGCGATCCTAGTTGTTAGCAACTATCTATGGATGCATATTCCCTACGTATTGAGCTTCGTGACTGTATATACTAGACTGTGGTATTGTTGCGTCGACTTAATGATAGTAGTGTGGAGAGCACGTCCCGAAGAAGCTAACCGCTAAAGAGTGGAGTGGGACCGATCTGCGTAGAGCAGCCTCCACGGACTTGTCCATACGTCGGCGTAAGACCACTCGCTGCCCGCCTACAGAGTTTGTTGGGTGAGGTTGGTGTGGGTCCGGTCTGCATAGGAACTGTCTGTGTTTCAGTATTCATTACAACAGAATCTCGCTTTTGGTTTCCTGCAAACCTTTGGGGATTCATGGAACAAATTTTGGGAGTTTGTGGTAACATTTATAAAAACAACTCCAACTTTTTTGTAATGCACCCATTTTTTAAATTCCAATATTTATAATACGTTTTTAAAAACAGAAGAATAGTCTATAATTGAAGACCTCCCAGGAATAAGGATCTAACCAACAATAAGGGCAATTCATTTTTCAGGAAAAATTAAAATAATTTCAGGGCATATTTCATTAAGCCTATATTTACTATAACAACCATTTGACTAAACAAGGATTCAAGTTTATCCAGCATTGAGCGCAATAATTTATTATTAGGAATAAATGCTTTAAAATTGCTTTTTTCTATGAACATAACATATTTCAATAATCTGATGCTATATCCTTTTTCTAGAGAAATCTTCAATTACGTCAACCATCATCAGCTGGTGAAAATACGAACTTCAACTTGTTAGTTCAAATTGTATCGGTGGAGACGTAGTTGAAGTTTCTTGAATTCTAGTGAGGAACTCCTGGCACTGCCTCGAACTATTCCGAAATCTAGTTGTATCAGATCTTACAAAGAAAACAGTAGCAATTTGAAATTAGAATGCCAAAGCTTCTAATAGTTCTAAGAATATCATAATAAAGTGTCCTTAATACTGTAATCATCGCGGCCTAGTCGTATTATACAGTCATATTATTTTGTGTTACTTATTAATTTTCTGTTTGTAAAATTTGGAATCATGGTTACAGACTGATTCTTTGAAAAGAAAAAGTGATCCATGGTAGGAAATAAGATTCTCAACAGGAATCACCCGTTGGTGTTTATTTCCAACCTCTATACATCTACTTCTGTTATTCCTCAGGCGCAGAAAGTCAATATAATGATGCATATCTTCAGTATGGATTTACTGAAGCTATTTCGGACGCAATACTCGTGCGTATTTCTGTTACTGTATTCTGGTTAACCAATCTATGAAGTCTCCTGAACTTAGGCAACATGTGAAGACGAAATATGTACAATAGAAAAATAAATGAAATCTATGGATCGGTGAAAATAACGTAAAAAAACATTAAAAATGGAATTTTTTTAACTCTAAAAATTTAATACTGTTTCAGTTTTCTAAATCTGTGCTTATTTTGGCCCTATGACAATTTAAAGCCCCTCAGGACTAATTTAAATGGACCAGCGTGTGCGTGGAGCTGCAGCCCTTTGAACTGACACTCAGCTGTCATTCTGACAGACTTTGTTTTTCATTCTAACTAATTTTAATTTCAGTCGGTTCATATTTCGCGCTGTTATGTAGGAGAAAAATGTGTGTGGTAGACCTGTATAGGAAGGAAGGATATCGATAGAATAATTATATCATATACATGCTGTACTTTGATACTCGTTTTCTCGATTTTCCAATTTTCAACATTTTGTAATATTCAAAATACTCTAATGAATGCAGTTTTTCTTCAATCTCAGTGAAATTTTGCATAGAAGTCCACAAAAGCATATGAAGTCTGACACATGTGTTTTCTTCTGCTATTAAAAATATTCAAATCACTGTGTGTTGAGGATAAGTAGGGCTAAGAATTGCATGCCGTTATATTGCGCTTCATGCGCCTCTGACTTTAGGTACCAGCAAGTAATTGCGTAGGGGTGGGGGATTTCAGTGTGTTTCCTTCGGCAGTGAACTTCAGTTGATCGGTTACATTACGACCGAGTACTGCTATTCGTAACAGGCAACATTCAACGTCCTGTAGAGAAGAATAATAGCTAGATGCCGAGGACGAAATTTGTGACTTAATTTCAAGTGCGGAAATTTGTAATAATGATACATATTTTGAGATAAATAACGCTTGTGTAAAATATTTCAAATATTCGTCCATTGTTTCTGTAGAAGGAGAACGAAGTTTCTCTAGATGTAAGGCTGTATTTTCTAGCAACAGATAATCATTCTGCTTTGAAAATTTGAAAATGTGGTTTGATATTCACTGCAACAATAAATGAAATGAAAAATTATGAAAAAAAAACGTAATACACTACCGATATCACATTAACATAGTGAAATAATAAGACTGATACTTGTCAATGTCATATTAGGTGTATTTTCTACAGACAAAAAATAACATGTAGTCAATGATATTGTGACGAAACTGAATACGAGTAGTTTGGAACACAAAACAGAAAAAAGTGTAACAAACAAGATGAAAAAATAGTAGATAAACATTATGGGTATTTAGCTCCATATAAAATTTGTAACAATTTCAAATGAGGAAATTTATAATAATGATACAGATTTTGAGATAGATAATGCTTGTGTAAAATATTTGAAACATGTACTCATTGTTTCTGCAGAAGTGGAACGAAGGTTTTCTATATGTAGGCTAAGGCTGTTTTCTCTAGCAACAGGTAATCATTGTCCTTTGAAAATTTGAAAATGTGGTTTGTTATTTACTGCAACAATATACGAAATCAAAACATTATTTAAAAACAAAAACGTAATACACCATCATATTAACAGAGTGAAATAAAAAGGCTGATATTTGTCAATGTTATATTAGGTGTATTTTCTACAGACAGAAAATAAAATGTCTTTAAAATAATGCAATTTTTCTTTAACAAAGAAAGATGTCTTGAAATTTTTCTATAGCAGGTAGTTGTGTTTCGAAGTCAAACGAGTTGCTTTCAACCACCGAAATGCTAGAGACTTAATTACAGTGATGATAAGCATGAGTTCAAACGAACGAAAGACACTGCGTTAACTCACCCCAACTGAGACGTACTCAAAGTCAGAGGCGCACGAAGCGCACTGGTACTATAACGGCATATATTTCTCAGGCCTAGTGATACGTCGAAAAAAAAGTGGAAAATTAACTAAAAGAATAAATGTTTTTTCTCATAAAGTAATTAGGAAAATATGGTAAGCATGTGTCATATTTTACATACATCTACCAGGAATAATTTAAATATAAATTTAAAAATAAATTAAGCATACTTTGAAAATAGGGACAATTATAGTTCAGTATCACAAAAACAGCAACAATTGTAAGTAAAGTAATTGAATGGGTTATTTATGAAAGGGCCTAAGTCATTATTTTGTGAAATGAGTTTGTAATGTAAAACTAGACAGTGGATGCGGGATGACTTATCGTTGAATGTAGGTGCACATTTACTGTATGTTACAATTTTTTTCATTTAGACCATTTGCTGGACAGGTTTTAAACGTAAACAGACGACGTCAACATGCTACTATATCTCCGTACAGTCATAATGAAAATAAAAATGACGTACTGTAGCACATTCCTCGTCATCATTGATGGAATTACTAGCGTTGCAGCAAACGACGATATAGTCTCGTAAGTTGTCGAAGCTGAATCGTCTTCGCCTATCCTGCAGGATAACACAACTGCACACATTGCGTTGCAATGTTACTATGAACGGACCGGGGTCCCTTCATTCTGTACGCTGCTGTACTCGCCAGGTATACAAAAGACGGACGACACGGCACGTGCCATATACTCTGATACGAAACAACTTCACTTTTCCTTAAGTCATCCCGCATACACTGTCTAGTAGTAACTGCTCTTTGGTTGTAGATACATCGATTTAGATATGAAGAGAACTAAGTTTCACACTCTAATCCTTTGCAGAATTCAACTTTAGGGATTATTATCAAGGACAGACTGAAATATTTGGACTATTGTTCGGAGTAAGGGGAACAATTTCCAAAATTCTCAGTTGAATGTTTTAAGTCTTTTGGAATTCCTTTAAAAATTTTGAAAATTATTGCTATAGACGTAATGAAATATTCTGTTCAGATTTTACGTAATAACCTGTACACCTACATTCCTTTATATTCTATCTTATTACTAATATTGAATAAAAGTACTTTCCCAAGGATAGCTTCCATTTGAAAATAATAATCATAAATACTGGTAACACAAATGTTTATTTTTCTTTTTATTTGTTTAGTATGCTGTGTATTTTGGCAACCGTTACTGAAGGCAGCTACCCTTGTGGTATTTATTATTTACAATTTTTATTTCAGCCTTAATTTCAAAATGTCAGCATATAGGCAGTTTTTCTTAAATTGCTAACAATTTAGTATTCAAGACTTAGACCCTTTCTTAAATAACCCATTCAATTAGAAGATCAGACAACCAGGTAGAGCAGTGTTTATAGGTATATGAAAATACAGAGCAATCTAAAAACAGCAGAAGCCATATCGGCTCTATTTATTAATAGGTATATCTGAACTAATTTTAGCGAGTGAATATAAAGTTGTGATGTTTTGAACGACACTTTGGACAAGTAATGAAGATACATCACGACACGTGAAGCAAAGACTGTGTGAGGCTCACTTGTCTGCTATTCTTGTATATTTTAAATTGAAAAATGTCAACACTAAAGATGTACCACTTTTTATGTCATTTCAACTTCTTCGCTGCATAATGAAAAATTCAAGCGGTTCGACCTTTCATTTCCACTCTAATGCTCAAAGTAGACAACTTTAAAGTTTAGCGAAGATTTTTCTATAGCATGATATCTAATAGCTTGGGGAAACGGTTTCAAGAAAACTGTGTAAAAGTTTTCTTGCCTTAATACATCCAACTCAACCAAAAAGATTACACCCATGTAAAATTCAGAACCTTTTAATAAGGCTCTATCATGAAGATCAAATATTTCAACTTGAAGTCCTCGGCTTCAACTGATGAGATTGCCTTAAGTTTAGGCGTCCTAAGTAATGCATGGAGACCATCCCGGTGAGTTGATGGCGGTTGTGGGTGGGGGGACCGCCTGTGCAGGTTGGCTATGTTTCTTCCTCTTGGATAATTGGGCGCACTTTACTTAAAAATTAAAAGCTAAATGAATAGAAGCGAAGAGGGGGGAGGCAGAGAGAGAAACCAGTAAAAAACCTTCCCTTCAGCTGCTAACGCGTGATGGTAGTCAGAGTCTGTTTCGTGCTGAAAACTTTCGTAATGTCAATTGACGTGTGGAACAACCCACTAGCCCAGAGCGGGGAATTCAGATTCTGCACAGGGAATCTATATATTTCAAGAATGGTCTAAATTGGCGTCAACTGCTCACATTCTAAAAGCATTTATTTTACTACCTACATTTTAGCCTCAAAGTCTGTTCTAAAATATTTCAGTCCTGAATAATTTAGAGATATCAAGCGGAAGTTTCGTCAAACATTTCTTTAATATAATAATAAATTTACCACATCACATCAAAATCGTGTAACAAAATTAATGTCAGCGACGTGGTTATGGTGATGATTATTACGATTATATTTATAATAATAATAATAATAATAATAATAATAATAATAATAATAATAATAATAATAATTTACCGGGAATATATTATAGCGAAGTATTTAAGTCATATCACCTTAGATACTTCTCCCTTCAGTAATTTTTAGTGATCTAGTAGGCAAATATAAAAGAATTCAATGCATTAAGAAATTCATCTTAACCTAGTTTTCCGCGTTCCTCGTCATTGATCATTATTAATGAAATATATTTTTCAATGATGAATCACAGACATCGTAATTTAAACAAGACAATATTACCAATCTAATATTAGCCAATTTTGATTTTTGCCTCGAAAAGAAGAAATGAAAATTAATTTAGAGTGATGTAATCTACGAGTATATACGTATTACTGTTTCCAGTCTTGTTACGCATACATACATACATACATACATACATACATACATACATACATACATACATACATACATACATACATACATACATACATACGTACGCACGTACTCACACACAACACACAAAAAATACACACAACACAAGAAACATACACACAACACACAAAGAACACACACAACACACAAAAAACACCACAACACACAAAGAACACATACTACACACAAAAAACACACATAATACACAAAAAACACACACCACACAAAAACCCACACATAACACCCAAAGGAACACATACAGAACACAAAAAAAACACACACACACACACACACACACACACACAGGCATGCATATGCATAATATCAACAGTGAGTGCCTTTTGCCTGATTGAAGATTTTTTCCGAAATTCAATGTAACAGAAATTGCTTAGATCTACGAGTCCCATCCATTACCAATTCATTAGGTGGAACATATTCAACCAGAATAATATTTTATAATACATAGTTGTATTCATAACAAACTTATACCTATAATAGTACATTATGCAACGAGCCTATAGTGAAAGTAATTAAGACGCGAGGATGTTTATGAAACGAGCGCAAGCGAGTTTCATAACTTTCATACGACTTTTTATGCTCGGCCATATTTCTAACTTGAAATTATTCATAACTATTCATGTTATTCTTATGTGAATGGGAAGGGAACTGACCTTGTGCAATCGTAAATTGTGAGATGTGCGCAGACGCGAAAGTATTGATTTTTTCCCCGAAACGAATGTCGACGACCTTGATATAATCTCGTTAAACTTGATATAACCTTGAAATTGAATTCGACATTGAAAAACGAGATGACAAATTGAATTTATTTGAATATTATTTACAATTAACACTAATTATTATAGTAACAGAACATAACCTTCTGCGACAGTATTGGATTTCCAGCCTGCGTGACGTTTTGCTAGTTTCTTTCGATTGCATATCCGAGAATAATTAGAAAACCTGAACTTTAATGAATAGGTGTACTTTAATGACATGCATTAAAGGACTGCTACCTGGTGTATAATTACTACATTTCGGCATGGTCGAGCATAAACATTATTATAACGCGTATTGCTGTGTGTTTTTTGATCTCACATATTATGATTTAATGTTTCTAATTATTAAATTCGACATTTACATTTAGTAGTAAGAATTACGAAAACAAATATTAATATTATTACAAAATGATGCGACATAATCATTCGGATGGACAATACTGATATACCTAGTGTTTGAGTTCGACTGGAATTGGGAGTGATTTCTCACTGCGTTTCTGTTACATTCTATGTAGTACAAGTAATGACCTGTTTTGAAATGCTAGTGAATATTATGATCATAGAATGCGTGGGTGAGAAAATAATGAAGGGATAAGCTTTTGTAGGTGTATTAACTGTGGAAGCGAAACGAGTTTTTCCTTCTTGAGATCACTCTAAATACATAAATTTAGAATATTACGTCTTGTAGTTAGAAGCTAATTAGAAAAACTAATTACGGTGAAACTAGACTCATGAGTTAAAAATATATAGACGGATTTCTTTAAATATCTACTGTATTTCATATAAGTATGCAGTTTTCATTTAACAACATATATCATACAGGTAATTGTAAGACCTTAACCTGTACTATCGGTTCATTGTTATTTATTACTAGCCATTGCAATCCTAGCTAAATTATTTCTTTACTTATACATTTCACAATGGTTAAACTAATAAAAAAACAATATTATTCACTGAAATCACTAACTTGAAATAAGTAAATATTATTCAAGATATTAAATAAAATTATACCCTCTTGAGTCCTGAGAGTATAGTATACTATAGGTACTACATTTTATAAATGATTATTATATAAGATGTATATGCAGAGACTTTAAGTATAGTATAATATACGTGCATCTGTGCCGTAACTGTAACCTGCAGAATTTTTTCAGCATTTTTCCTCATTTCAGTGACTTTTTTTAAGTGTAGAATTATATTGAACTTTAAAAATAGAACAACAAATATGTCAGGACTCAGAAGGATACTATTACAAAAATATTTATAAACTTAACTGGAAATCCATAATAGGCCCACTACTTATGACGAGCAACATTTTGGAATTTCTTTTGCTCAGTCTATTTTTTTCTCTGAAATCAGGATACCTGGGAGGGAAGGTTTTAATCACTGTTCTGGTGACAGTATTACTGTAGTAATTCCAAACTTACTATGGTTAAGCTTTTTACAGTACGCCTGTATATTGCGAGTGTTAGTTTCTAGCTTTAATTGAGTGGTTCCAAATGCCAAAGACGAAACAAAGTAAACGAAGTCTTTTGCGTGAGCTTGTGGCTGAGTATAGTGTAGATGTATTTTCCACCGATGAAAGTATACAATATATTTGTAAATTATATGAAATTAGAGGAAGCGTGGAAAAACGGTTTACACTGTAACAGGATATCGGACGTGATAACTAAACGCTGTAAAGCGAGCAAAAGAACGAAAGACATAAATATCAATAATTACTCCTTGGTCAAAGTGCTGGTAACTTCTCCAAAATACTAATTTTTTATGGAGGCCTTTGCCAAGCATTACTTTCTGCCATCATCCTCTTTGTACATTTATTTGCAAAGCTAACTGGAAATCCATAATAGGTCCACTGCATATGAGGAGCCACATTTTGGATTTTCTTTTGGTCAATCTACTGTTCTGTCTAGTATAAGTTTTCAGAAATATTTGAAATGATTTTTTTTCTCTAAAATCACTGTACCAGATTTTTTTGACAGCAAACTAGATGATAAAAGCTTCTCAAGAGAATAATAACTGGCATTTCCCATATTTATTCTGCGTTTAATTTCCTTCGGAGTATCATTTATATTTGTTACTCTTGCTCCAAGATATTTGAATTTTTTTCACCTCTTCGAAGGATAAATTTCCAATTTTTAGATTTCCATTTCGTACAATATTCTGCTCACGAGTCATAATCATATACTTTGTCTTTTCGGGATTTACTATCGCTTTACTTGCTTCAAGTAAAATTTCCGTGTTTTCCCAAACCGTTTGTCGATTTTCTCCTAACATATTCACGTTATCCGCATAGACAAGAAGCCGATGTAACCCGTTCAATTCCAAATGATTTCTGTTATCCTCAACTTTCCTAATTGCATATTCTAGAGCGAAATTAAAAAGTGAAGGTGATAGTGCATCTCCTTGCTTTAGCCTGCAGTGAATTGGAAAAGCATCTCATAGAAGCTGGCGTATACGGACTCTGCTGTAGATTTCACTGAGACACATTTTAATTAATAGAACTAGTTTCTTCGGAATACCAACTTATCTCTTAACAGTCATATGCCTTTTTATAATCTATGAATAACTGATGTAATGTAGACTAATACTTCCATTTTTCTCCAATATCTGTCAAATACAAAAAAATATGATCAATAGTCGATCTATTACGCGTAAAACCACACTAATTATTCCCAATAGTTTCATCTATATACGCAGTTAATCTTCTCAAAAGGATATTGAACAAAATTTACTTACTCTTTCTGGGGGTGCTAGAGAGTTCACATATTAAAAAAATCTATATGTATCTTTGTTCTTGCAATAAAGTATTATTATTATTATTATTATTATTATTATTATTATTATTATTATTATTATTATTATTATTATTTTGTACGACGTCAACAAAAGTCATATTTTACGAAACTTACTGCAGTTAGTCTTGTCCCCTTTCTTAAAAACAGGTACAATTATGGACTCCTTCCCTTGTTCTGGTACTATTTCCTTTTCCCTATCTAGGATACTACTGGAAAACATTTCTTCTCACAACTGAAATACTCGAGAAGGTGAACCATCGAAGAAAATACAAACTCTTTAATATAAGAATATTTACTTTATGGTTACTTTGACGATGTTTTGCTGTTATTCTAAGATGCGGCTCGATATATGATGAAGGCGGACAAGATGATTAAATAATTTTACAAAAAAAAAAGGTTCTCGTGACGTATGGTTCAAGCACTACATAGAGTAAGTGAAGCAGTGCGCGAAAAATTTCCACAAGTTGACAAACTTGACAATAGTGGTTTGAAATCGTCTTCAAGGATAAGTGATTTCTATGAATGTGCACCTATTATATCCATGCCCCCAGAACCTGTACCTACCCGGAGTGATACGTGGATTAGTGCTTGTGTTTAGCTATAGTTCTTGTCTCGCATTTTTGCTACTTATTTTTTTTACGATCTTACAAATTACCTTTACATTCATTATCCCAATTTCACCCAATACTCAATTCAGATCCAATTTACTCACTTTATTCTCTAAATATGATAGCCAATTGGATTTCAAATTCGTTTTATCCTCCATCGTGACAATGAGAGTATGTACGTTTGTTGTGTATGTAAAAGTGTACGGCATCGCATTCTGAACGCATCAGTTGACAGAAGAAACAGAAACCGCCACTGCAACACGTCTGTGTCACATGCTTGACCTAGCAGAAGTCATTCCGTACATCTCTCACCTCGTAACCCATGATCTCTCCTCCTTCTGTGATCCTAGAAGATGGATGCATTGACACTGCCACATCGCCCTATTGGACACGGGTCATTCCAGTGTCTTGCGCGTGCTGATAGGGTACGCTCATCTCAGCTTCTAAATTGAGTCCGGTTTAAGAATCCCTGCATTTCCTTCATAATTTACTTCAAAGTTGGATCTAAAGTAAGTGTTCGAAAACATATTTATAACATTATTATAAATATGTAATTTTGTGAGCGAGACGATGATACTAGAAAATTTAGGGACAAAATAAAATCACTATACAGGGTGTAAGGGGCATAAGTGCCTTTATTTTAATTGATGATTGTTCATGTCATAAGGAAGAAAAAATGTCCTCACAATTTTTTTCTAATTGCAATATTTTATTAATTATTAAAGTTTACAATATTAGGCGTTTGGCAACGTTGCTGAATGGGAAGGAGAGAGTTTACAAGTACACAGTACAGCTCAAGCGGATACAGACATATCGGTACAAAACAGATGCTCTATTCTAATGCAGGGGCGAACCGTTGTTTACATAAAACGAACAGCAAATACAAACTTTCAATCTCATTAATAGAACTTTGCGATAAATTTCCATTTTATTTTAAAATATTGATAATAGTTGTCCAATTTTATTGTGCGTCTAAAAAATAAACAATAATGGATTATTGCACAAAATCACACGAACCTTTTTAAATACAACATTTTAATCTCTCCCGCTTCCATAAAACAAAACAAAGAAATTTATATTTGTGTGATTTTTAAAACGAGGTAAGAAACTCCTAGTTTGTAATAATCGTTGAGAAATCGCTACAAAAGTTCGCCGATTAGGTAACATTGACAATACATCTTCTTACCTCATTTGAATTACGACGACTTTCTCCATAAATTAATAACATGTGATATTCCTAAACTGTGAATAACATTGTAAGTTGTTTATCGAATACCTGGTACCGAACTGTCATCCGCTCGGCAGTAGACCTATGGACAGAGAACTTGAGCTCAGCTGACATGTACGTACATCTGTGTAGAGTACTGCCTGCTGAACACGTTGCCACGTCTCTCACGCCAGAATATTAACAAATTTAAGCATGCAATTTATTTAATTTCACGAAAACGTAATAGAACACACAAATATTTATTTAAACTAGATATTAAGTCTTTGCTACATATACCTACTGATATAACTATTGTTTTCGTAATTTTACTAACGATATAAGCAGTATAACGCGAATAAAATGAGAGAAAATATTTTTTTCTGGGAAAACTATCAAGTTTTCACCCTATGTTGTATGGACATTTTTTGATCCTGTAGACCGTCTCCGACGACTGTGAAAAGGACTGCACTTATAAGTACCCCTTACATCCTGAATATTGAAATATACGCTATTTTTGGAGTCTTTGTTAGGTTCATTTTTCCACTTTCTGAAGAATTATTCATTTTTAAATATTACACGAAACATTTTCCAATTTTGTGTCACTATCAAACAATTTTCTATTGTTCAGGAATTAACAGACGATGATGCATGGCCTACTTTTAACAATGAACGTCTAAAATTGTTCTTTAAGTACGTCAATAGGAGAAATTAGTATAAAATAACAAATATACGAACAGCAATATATTTTTGTTTTTACTAATGGTGAGTACTTGACTATTCGTCATTCACACATATGAAGCCAGTTCTGTAGACCAATTTAACGACAGAGTATTTGCCCATAGTGCGTCTTAAGAGGCTGGTCTACGCTACACCCGTGCTGTGAGGAGATGATGATGGAGGTTTGTTGGAATGCCACAGGCGAACCGGAGATGCCGGAGAAAAGCCCTGTGTTACGTGGACCACGGGCTTGCTCAAGACAAGTTGTAAATCGGGGATCGAACCCGTGTCCACGGGATTATAAGTCCAGCACTCAAACTATTAGACCACCGTGGCGGCTTCGAACTGGAATATTAACATTAGTATTTCTTTAAAATGTATGTGGATAAAATTGATATTAATTGAGAATTAAGTAATTTAATTTAATACAGCAGTTCTTGTGCCATTTGTCAAGTCACTGAATCAGTGGTACTGTTAAAGGAGAATAAAAAACGATAAGTACTAATTTTCTGAAAAACCACAATGCATTTCACAGTATTGAAGCTTAACAAAGTGCGCGGAATTTTAATTACTTGTATTATATGAATATTGGGCCTTATTATTATTGATGACCTTAAAATCACTAAAAAAATACCTACAAAATAACCATAAATTTCTAATAATATGATATAAAAATCTAATATAAGACTTAAGAAGTAGTAGATAAGTGCTATTAAGTACTAGTAGGCCAATGATGCCAGATTTCAACTTAATGTTAGTAAATATTATTAGACATATTAGCGGAATATTAATTTTCCTACTAAACTATCTGCAATGTACGTTTAAATTCCCATGATATATTACAACTTTGTAAACGTACCTTATTCAGCATTGCACTAAAATCAGTCATTCGTATATTATCAAATATGGAGCATTGCCGATCGTCTTGAACATGGGTAACCAAACGCTTATAGAACCAGGAGATATTGCACGTCAAGCATGCTCTGCTAAGGTCAATAATTTTCCATATAAAATAGGAAAAACGACCTTAAAGAATATGCGCTGCGGATTGCTTACGCCAGGGGTTACCACATACGCGTTACAATTGGACATCTATGGTCTTGAAGAATATTTCTATTCATTGAGAAGCTCCTCTCAACCTCTACTGACGTAAGAAATCCACAGACACAATGAACAAGAGCTGCTGGTGATAAAATGACCTCGGAGACATTCATGTCGAAATGTTTACTTTGCAGTATTTCATCTATTTTACATATTATATGGTAACTACTTTTTCACTTTTTTTTTTAATTTATTTGTATTATCCTATATAATATTTCCCGCACAGTTCCAAACGTTCTACAATTTTATTTTCTCGAGAACTGACTAAATAATCTCATCTCATTTTGAGCGTCACTCCGTGCTAAAGGAAAGTATTTTCCTTAGCTCGAAAAACGCGTTAGATTTACATAATATTTTCTCACTGTAGTATGTTACGGGCCTAATAGATTCATTCTCATCGATTTACGAGGAAACAGTTGGCGAAATTGGCTAAACAAAAGAACGTTGCTGCGATAAATTGATTTTGATAAATGGAGTTCCTCTTGTCAAAATTTAAAAACTACTATTGATACAAGCTGCCAGGCGTAGCTCAGTCGGCTAAGACGCTTGCCTGCCGAACCGGAGTTGCGCTCAGGCGTGGGTTCGATTCCCGCTTGGGCTGACTGCATGTTTGAGATTTTGTCCGATGTTTTCCCCAACCGTAAGATGAATGTCAGGTATTCTATGGCGAGTCTTCGGCCTCATCTCGCTAAATACCATTTCGCTATCACCAATCACACCGACGGTGAATAACGTAGTAGTTGATATAGCGTTGTAAAATAACCAAGTAAAAAAACTATTAACACAAGCCGAACTTCCATTCAACTCTGCATTGGTCATCAAGTCCTGAGAAACTGCAATGACAACAGCACTTTCCCTATCAAACTCTTAGTCACTGTTTTCACTATGTTAGAATATATTACTTCAATAAAGAAACTGTATGTTATTCAGTAATGCCAATTGAGAAAGCGAAATACAGGTTTAACAATGTTAATCACATGTACTGCGCTTTTTATTTGTTATTACAACAGAAATATATTTTCATTATTTGCTGAAATCATAATTCAATTTAAACATTTTGTAATATAATTACAAATAATCTGATGAAATACATTAATTAAATGAACAATGTTATTGTTGAAAACGCTCTAATCACATTATTGAATGAAGGAAGTGTCATTTTCTTTAGATGAAATGGACATGGAATTAGAAATTAGACGATGAAGATCTGGAAGTAGGATTTCGTACTTTATTTAGTACTTCATTATTAGGCTACATAAAGGCCCGTAACACACTACACCGATAACTATGAACTATGTGTGGACACAGCTAGCAATGCTTGTCTTTACATTACAGCGAGAAATACGTTGCTACACAGTGGAGCCATCTCTGTACAGACAATTAGGATCGTAACGCACTACAGCAAGAAATATGTAATATGTTTGTCGAGCTATGGAAAATGCTTTCCTTTAGCACGAAGTAACGCTCGAAATAAGGCATAGCTGACATTGGTCGACTAGCGATTTTCTGAAAACATAGCCACGTATTTCCCGCTCCCACAGGTGACCTAACCTAATTGTAGCCTATAAAATTTATATTACGTGAATTAAATTGAATAATCAATAAAAAGTCAGATTTTCAAATTTATGTCACTATTTTTATCAGCGCATATCAAACCCAAAGACCTTATATAATATTATACACAAGGTCTTTGATCAAACTGCCTTCCGTATGCCGTATGACGTAATAAAATTCGTATTTTAATTATCTATAAAGAGATGGTTCCACTGTGTGGCAACATATTTCTCGCTGTACTAAGCGTGTCCACACATTACATAGTTCATAGCTCTCGCTATAGTGTTTTACGAACCTTAAAACGCGAATTGTATTACGCCATACGGAAGGAAGTTTGATCAAAGACCTTGTATGACCTTGTATATACTGTACAATGTCTTTGGGTTTGATATGCGCTCATAGAAATAAAGTTACATAAATTTGAACATCTGACTTTATATTAATTGTTCAAATTTATTCACGTAATATAAATTTTATAGGCTACAATTAGGTTAGGTTACCTGTTCGGAACGGGATATACAGGTGGTGGGGTGCTATGTTTTCAGAAAATTTCTAGCCCACCAATGTCAGCTGTACCTTATTTCGAACGTTACTCCGTACTAAAGGAAAGCATTATCCATAGCTCGAAAACGCATTACATATTACTTTATCGCTGTAGTATATTATGGCCTAATGGGTTTACGGGTAAACAGTTCGCGACACTGACTAAAATGAACGATCATGCGATAAATTGATTCTGATAAATCAAGTTGAAAAAATTATCGCCATGTATGACTGTGATTGGTTGGAATTTCAAATTTCATTACACTTCATTGGTCGAAAATGGAATGACGTCATATAAAAGAAATAGTAATGATTATGCTATTAATAGTCAATTTTTTAATACGTTTTCCTAGCGTTAAATTATTCACTTCTAGAAATAGCTGTCTAAAATTAATATGTACGTTAGTTTTTCTATTGTCAGAATTCAAAGTATCATAGATTTTTGCGAAATTTTGGATTCAGAGTTCAGGTTTAACTCAAGAGAAACTGACTTATTTTACTTCATGTCGTTGAACACCTTCTGATTATTCTTTAGCACTTAAATCGTATTCTGACTCTCCAATAAATAGTATTTATTTGTTATCACAGTGTCCTTTCAAACTACAGTGGCGTGCAAATTAATCCGAACAAGACATATTTTTACATTTGCTGTCATTGTTGGCCTCACAGCTGCCCATACCGCTTTAATTGACATCTGTAGTACGTGTAATTCCATTGTTGAAGGTCTGTCATTATTTTTTTTGTAATATGTGCCATTTTGCCTGTCGTTTTGTACTCATAAGCATTTCAGTTGTGTTGAAGACTTAATACTGCAATCCTGTGTACATTCTGTCGTTTTCACAAATGGATACAACTCCACGAAAACGGTCTAAAATTATAACATTAGTAGACAATTCTTCTATGACACAGAGGCAAATTGCTGCAGAATGTCACATCGGTTTGGCTACTGTTAATTCGATCATAAAACGATACAGGGAGACTGGATCCATCACACCCCAGAAAAAAGGAAACTGTGGCCGGAAAAGGAAGACTTCACCTGCAGAAGATCGTTTAATTGTCAGGAAAAGTAAATTAAATCCTAGACTAACTGCTGTCGACTTAACCCGCGAGTTAATGGCTACCACTGCACTGGGGCGAATATTCACATCACAACAGTGCGGCGTAGGCTTTTGGAAGCTGGATGAAGGGCTCGTAAGCCTATTAAGAAGCAACTGCTAACCCCTGTTATGTGCAAAAAACGCTTATTGTGGGCAAAATTACATCAACACTGACAGTGAATGACTGGAAGAATGTACTTTTTTCCGATGAGTCTCATTTCGAGGTCCACGGCCACCATATTTCTTACGTACGGAAAGGATCCGAAAAAGTAACAGGAGTTCATCTCCAACAAGCACCCAAATACCCCCCTAAAGTAATGTTTTGGGGTTGTTTTACACATGAAGGGCCTGGAGCATTAATACCTATCAAGGGAATGATGAATTCTGACAAATACATTCACTTATTGGAAACCAGAATCGTACCCCAGCTGCAAAAATCATTTCCGGATGGCAGAGGTGTGTTCCAACAAGACCTGGCACCATGCCATACGTCTCGAAAAACTACAGAATTCTTCAACAAGAAGAATATTCAGGTACTCCCCTGGCCAGGCAACTCACCCGACATCAACCCCATTGAGAACTTGTGGTCAATTTGCAAAAGAAGAATGCAAAAAAATGGATTGTTCTACAAAGGAGAAGATGATTTCTGCCCTCATTGGTATATGGTTTCGCGATGAAGAAATGAAGAATATATGTGGGAAATTAGTGGAATCCATGCCAAATCGTCTCAGAGCTGTTATTAGGAACAAGGGAGGCCACATAGATTACTGAGGTATATCTTAGATCCTTTTTTTTATCCCGTTTGAGTGTTTTTGCATAATTAATTACGTTGTTCGAATTAATTTGCACGCTACTGTATTTTCTCAGCAGCATGGATATGATTCCTTCAAAATAAAAAAAACCTAGTTATATTTTTGGGGGTTATTTGTACAGACTTAGTAAGTATTCAGATCGTTAGAATGAAGGCAAAGTCATTCATAATTATTAGAACAACGTTTGATTATAAAGCGAGGCTCTTTTCTCCAGAGGCTTTAACATTTCGGCTTTATATGTAGGTTGTAATGTAAAATTAGGATCACTTATAATTAGGTTATTTTATATATTATTATTAATTGTTTTTATTGCGTATAATTGTATTGTGTATATTACTGTATTATGTATCTAATTGAAGACCTCCCTCGAATAATGGTGTAACATCAAATTTTGCTTAAGTGGGATTATAGTGGAAACAGTACGCAACATCGATGTGTTATGTGATGCTGCGATCTGCAGATCACACTTGTAATATTAAATGAGCTAGAGACAGTTGAAAGTAGCGGTCCGTGGAATACAGATGTAACATCGGTCAAGATGGCAGCCAACTACTCTGTTGTGGTAACTCCAGTGTATAAAAAATTATAAATAAAGGACGTAAACGCAAGATTAACAATGACCAATGGAAGGATGTCAAAAGGAAATCATTAAAGGAGCATGGGAACGAGTATATAACAAGAAAGGGTATAGTGAAACGTGCAAAACAAGCTCCAAATTGTGTAAGTGGAATAAAGATGTAACATCACTACTAAGTCTTTATTTATTTTAATACCCGCATTGTATACAAAAGTTTTCGATGTCATTGCTAACATACAGACAAATGCATAATGTAGTCATTATTCTACTCATTATTATTACAATAAAAAAAAATAGTTCTATAGGTTAGACGTAATGTTGGTGAGATTGAAATGTTAATGCATTTGATTGTATAAATTTAAGTGAAAATGAAATAAATTTGTCTTAATTTATACCTATATTGAAAAGTTTAAGTTTGTATGGTATATTTGATATTTCAGGAAACTGTTTGCAAATTTAAATATGCAGGATGCAAAATTCTCGGCCATAACACAAAACTACGCTTGTTTACGGATTATTATAATAAGACACACGATGAGCAGTCATCATTTCTTGTTCACCAGTGCATTGAATTGTGTGACATTGGAAGACGTTACAGAGAAGAATATATCTCACATAGGCAATGTAGTTTCAAGTATTTTCTGTTCATTCGAAGTAAGAGAGTGCAAGTGTGTTTAAAGACTCGCCTTCAGGTATATGCTACCAGCTCGAAACACATACAAATATTGCAAGCCAAAATGAAAAACAGTGAACCATTAACGGATCAAAGAGGCAAGCATATGAATCGGCCTCATTGTACCACAAATGAAACTATAGACTTGATTGTTCAATATATTCAGTCATTTCCTACTCAGGAAAGTCACTATAGTAGAAAAAACTATCTGCAGTTACCTTCCACCAGGTTTAAATGTATCGACAATACATTCAATGTTTGAGGAGAAGTATCCAGACACCCATGTAACACTTCACCAATATAGAGATGTGTTTAGATCTAGATTCAATTTAAAATTTGGGCTTCCACGATCAGACACATGTCAAAAATGTGATAGATATTTTGTACAACTTTCCAATGCTACAACTGCTGAAGAGACGAGAAGGATTGAATTTGAAACAAACTTACACCATAGGAAAGCAGAACAAGCCTACCCTGTGTTGAGAGAGGACATAGAAATAGCTATGAAAAATAATAGTGTCGTAGTCTTATGCGCAAACATACAGCATGTTTTGTTTTCACCTATGTTAACACAATCTAATGTATTTTATCAGAGACAGTTCTCAACTTACAACTACTGTGTTAGTAATGCTGGCTCTGATCAAGTAACTATCCATTTCTGGCATGAGGGAGTTGCAAATCGAGGAGCCTCCGAAGTTGCTTCTTGTTTATTTTCCTATATCATGCAAAATTTGAAACCTTTATCTGCTAGGGAAACAAGACGTCTTATTGTGTGGTCGGATAGATGTGTGTCACAGAATAGCAATCACAAAATGCTGTCACTTCTGAGGCATTTTGTTTTGTGGGCATATTTTTCTACCGTAGAGCAAAAATTTCTGTGCAGTGGGCACAGTTTTCTGCCCTGCGACAGACATTTCGCACTAATAGAAAAACAAAAAAGGAGTGCAAAAGTTTATATACCATTCCAATGATAGTGGCCGCAAGACCAACAAATCCATTCCAGGTTACTTACATGCAATCAGAGGACTTCAAAAATGTTGATACATTGGACAAGAATGTCACTCATCCCAAAGAATTTAAAATAACAGATGAAATGTGGCTTAAATGTTCACCAGATGATCCCTTTTCTGTTTATGTGTGAAAATCTCATGGGACTTTACAATCATGGGTTGTGTATCCATTTCACAAGAAACAGCGTGGGAGAAATATTATACCTGCCACTATTCCATCAGCTTCACTGGAACCTTTGTATCAAGGTCCCTTACCCATCAAAAAAAGAGAAGAAACGAGATTTCACACACATGTGTGAGTTCATTACTGATATTGAGCACTGCAAGTTCTACATATATTTACCTGTTTCCAACTAGGGTATAAGGAGCAGTGTCATATCTTGTGCTGTACTTTGATAACCTTTTTCTTACATTTTACTTTTTTTCTACTTTGTAGTGATTTTGAGCATGTGATGGCCTATATTCTATGAACATTACATTGTTCTTTCCTTAAAAATAATCTTTCATTTTTGTTCATAACTTTTCTCTTACATTTTTTTCCTTCTTTCTAGAGCACGTGATGCCTATGTTGTCTGAATCTTTCATTTTCGTTCATATCTTTTCTCTTACATTTTAGTTTTTTTTCTACTTTGCAGTGATTTTGAGCATGTGATACCTATTTTGTATCAACATTACATTGTACTGCCCTTAGAAACAATGAATCTTCCATTTTTACTCATTTTCATACGTTTAATTTGTTTTTTAATTGATGATACACCCTTATTCCATTGTAATGTCAAAACAATTTCTGTTACTTCAAAACTATGAACTTGAAATGTTACTATTTCTTAACTAATAAATGAATAAACCCTCAAACAAGAGTCATGGAATGGGTAACAAACAGTGTTTCCGGTTCTAGACTGTTAAGGCTGGTTCACAATAAACCGGGAACGGAAACGACAACGAGAACGAGAGCTGAAATAATGTTAAAATAAATGTATTTAAATGTGGGCATTCACAATAGCTAATTGTAAATGCTCACATTTAAATACATTTATTTTAACATTATTTCCGTTTTCGTTCTCATTGTCGTTTCCGTTTCCGGTTTATTGTGAACCAGCCTTTAATCCAAAGGTATAGCCACGATAATATCACAAATGTTAATATAAACAAAATGATGTCCCTGTATAAATAACTAACATGAAGAGTTTTTAAAATTTAGTTGAATTAGCCTACTCTTTCAGCGACATCATACTAAAAATAAATACAAAACACTCAAGATCTCATTCGTGGTTCTTTTGGAAACCATGCGACTGCTCCGTGAGATGAACTTCATCAGAAAAGAAGGATATATTGAATAAGACAAGAATTTCAAAACAAACTAATATTGAAGAGGATTTGTTTCACATTATAAGGAAATTATTAGATATTCGAAATTCTAAGAAGCAGTTGTGTTTCTTCTTTATGTAACTGGAATTAATGCCCCAGATAAATTAGTGTTCCCGACATAATCTATTTAACACAAGTAGCAGAATACAGTCGGCTAATAAGGAAACTTTAAAGCTAAGTGGATCAAGAATGTCAATTTCACATTCCCATACTGTATAAGCCTGTACAAAATTATCTGGAAAAGGTAATATAATCAACGGAGTTTATTCATACAAATAATATATTTATACCATAAATATGATAGGAGTGCAATATTGTCTAATTGCAAGTTGCTTCTATCTATCCACCTGTCTATGTATCTTCTCTCCATTATTCATCTAACCATCTGTCAGCCTGCCTACCTGCCTATAGATTAGGTAAGTCCAAAAAAGGTTCAATTCTATTGCTATAACAATGTTTAATAATATTAAAGATTTATTAATTTGTCCTACAGAATTTTTCTCCTCAAATATTAATTAAATTTTTAATAAGTTACCTTAAAAGGCACATGATGCAAATTATATACAAGTTAAATCTGTTTTATATAACTGGTTAATCAACCATCCATTCTATAATATTAGTGAATTTCTTAACTCCACTGTAAATGTAATCTAAATTTATAAACTGCATTGATCTGTATATTACGATTGTTATTAGTATTGGTTATTGCTATTATTATATCTAGTATTGTTATTTCATTTGCATTATTGTATTCATCTGTTTTTATATTTTATGTCAAATATTAGTTTATATCTTTTATAATTTATTATATTTTATGTCTGTTGCAACAAACTGTTCCTCATGACAAGAAATGATTAATTGATTCACTGATATCTACCAACCAATCAACCAACCTACCTACAAACCACCAACAAACAAACAAAATAGAACCAAAGAACAAACCAATCAAGCAACCAAATGACCAAGCAACTATAAACATACTCAACCAGTCAATCAACCCTCTTACACATCCACCCAACTATCCACCTACTACCTGTGAAACTACCATTATATCTGCGAATCTACATGTCCATTTATCCACTCATGTAATTATCTACCTTAAAGCTTATTTACCCAGACAAATCCACTCATTCACTCTTCCCTCTACTTATCTACCTATCTATCTGCTGCCTATGTACCTATCCTTCCCTAATGTAACTTAAGGTATGCATCAACTCTTGGAGTAAAAATTTACAATTTCTCCTCAATCTAATTCAAAATTCACTTACTACTTTCTTACTGTTAAATGAAAGGAATGCAAAAGAAAACAGAAAAAAAAATATATATAATTTTGGAGGCACAGGGCCAACAATTTTGTGAAATACATAATATATTTTTCGGCAAGTATTTCTTCGCTTCCATCTGACCTAGATCATTCATTTTTTCATCAAATTGATCCCTAAATAGTGGAGAATGTTGTAGTCTAGAATAAACTTAATATCATTTCTCACTTATTTTTTATGTAATTTTTTCTAACATGTAAAGAAGTTATTTTATTTTTTTTTTATTTATACGGCGGGCAATGCTTTTGCTTTGAATAAATTAGTTTATTTTAGATTACAACATAGTTCTATGTCTAAGCTTCAATTTGGTGTTTGAATGAAGTCGATAGCTCAATCCCAAGCGTACTTTTTACGTGCTCAAAAATTTAAAAATGTTGAAAAAACTGAAATAAGGTAAAATTGAAGTTAAAGTTTAAGTTAAAACTAGGTAACAATTTAATTTTATGTTCCTAAAAGCCTCCTGCAACATAGATGAGGCCCTCTTCTAGTATCTTGAGGTCAGTTTTCTTCTTATTCACACCCCTTCGGTACTGTTTTCGCTGCTGTTGCTCAGGAGTGCTCTGAATGTTGGCCTTCAGGATTCGGGTCTCGTCTGCAGCATTCACATCAGCCATTCTTTATTTTCCTGAGATGGTGCTCATCTTCCGGAATATGTCCAATTCAACTTCGTTGACACTATTGAAGTAGCAGATAGCATTCATGATCCAAAGTTTCAGAGTTGTACGACCTACATTCGTTTCTTTGAGGCAACATCTCCAAATCAAACCATTGAAAGACTGGTTTGCATTCTATCTTGTCATGCAAACACCTGCTCAGCATACTGGGGTCTGTAAGCCTTTCGTAAATAGATTTAGCCCACTCTTGGCGCAAGCAGCTGCGCATGGAGTATGAAAAAATTAAATTTCTGCCATCAATAGTGGGAAAATTTAAACATGTTATACATGTTTTAAAACTGGAAGAAACAGGCTATAATATGACATCAAAAAACAAATTTTCACTTTTAGAAGAATAATTGCCATTCTAGGGGTCGATGCATATCTTAACCTAATGTAACCTAACCTAACTCAACAACCTAACCATCCGTCCATCCATCCAACCATTCATCCATTCATCCATCCATCTCTATCGCCAATAGTATATGAGATTCTAACTAATTAGGACTCAATGAATAATGGCCGTGGTTTGGAATCTCCAATGGATCGTGGATATTTGACATCAACCGATATGATGTTCTGAGTTTTGAATGGAAAACCGATGTCCAATTGATCTCACGTCTCGAAAATCCCTATATATGACGATTTAAGAACTTATGAAGGCTGTAGAAATGCCAGATGTAAGTTGAGGACAATGTTTTACGAATCTCTATTGCTCTTAAGTCTATAAGTGAAATAAAATAAAGCAATGTAGCAGAGTTTACGTTTTATGACACCTTACTTCTTTTATATTTAGGCAATGGTCTATAAATTTTTTGAATAGCTCTTACTTCTCATGAGAATTTATTGACGCTTGCTGCTAAAGGTTCTGTACGCTAAATAAAAATAATACCTTCGTTCGGAAAGAATTAAAATTGGGGTTTTGTTGTTATAGTAGAAGAATCCTATCCCTAACTGGAAAGGTTCCACTTGGGTTTACCCCTCGTTCTCCACTCTTGCTATAATTCATTGCCACACTTGGACAATTTCTTACATGATACAGTATAAATATGATATTATTATTATTATTACTATTATTATTATTATTATTATTATTATTATTATTATTATTATTATTATACAAATAAGCAGGTGGGCGGTAGGATTAGATGAAGATCGGCGGCACCACGAAGATAGGCTATTTTGAAACTGTCTTTCGATGAATGTACAAGGTGGGCCAAAGGAATGGGAGATTGTAATTTTGTTGTTGGTAATACATGGATTATATTAGTAGGCTTAGATTAATTGTCATTGTTTAGCCTATTTTTTTGCAATTTATTAAACATGGAACATTAGACTGGTGAACAACGAGGATTTGATGTAACATCTTATTATCTAAATGGCCAATTCGAAGAAGCTGCTCGTAGGCAGTTTCGCCACCACTTTCAATTCCATCGTCATGATCCTGTGCCCTCTTCACATCTAATTAAAACCTGGGTTCGCAATTTAAAAGAAACAGGCTAAGCCCTAAAAAAGAAATCTCCAGGCAAAGAAAACATTGCCAATGAGTCATGCGCAATGTTAATGCAGAACTTTAAGTAATAATGATTAATATTTTATTTAAGTGGTCAATTGAGAAGAAGAAATTTTCGTATCAGCAGATCAATTTGGTTGCAGCAAGATGGTTAACAGCACATACTACAGCCGTATCTATTACGGAAAAGAGAAATTTGTTATGGAATCATGTCATAACGAGAAATGGAGTCTTTCCTTGGCCTACACGTGCATGTCATTTATTTTTATGGGGATCTCTGAAAAATATGGTATACTCAAAAGGAACCGCGAAAAATTGAGCAATTGAAGACAGAAATTCGTGAAGAAATTTTAAACATTACAGTCGAAAGGTTGCAAAGTGTAACGAGAAACTTCAAAGAGCGATTACAAGAATATATGCACGTTGGTGGATGGCATTTTAAGGATGTCATTTTCAAGAAGTAGTGGTTACATGCAAATGGCATACTATATTACATATTTTCATGTTTAAAAATAATTTAGTACAATATCTAAAGTTTCATTTCACTATTTAAAAATCTCCCGTTTCTTTGGCCCACCCTATATATGTGATGAATGCAGTGTAAACATCGTTGGTATCAGTGTTTATAACACAAAGTGAAATATACAAGATTAAAAATATTCAATTTTGATACGTAGGTAGATCTATTTCAATCTTCATCAGGAAACGTGTAGCGTGTAAGTCTCTCTGCTTCCGTACAATATCCAGAACCTTCGTTATTAAACTTCACTGTAATTGCCTGCGTGAGATGTATGTGCGTTGGTGTCAAATACGTCACATTCTCGTGATTTAGTACATATCGCGTTCCCACCATACATCACATCATGTCGCCCTAGCATGTACCACTATGCTGTGACAATTCCACCAAGATGCATTGCAGGCACTGTGAAAATAATGTTAAATATACTTAAATCTTTAAAGCCATTGGGCACATAAGATCACATTTATGAGGTCTTCGTAGTAATATTTAAATTATTCTGAGGTTTTTTTTTATTTATAAGACTCAGGATTAATTTTTCCGGAGAAAGCACAGAAATAGGCTTGCTAACATAGTTCAAATTTTCACTTATATATTTGATTACTAGCCGTAACCGTGCGCTCCGCTGCACCTGTTAGAAATAAATGTAAAGTAATTACATAATTAAAATAGGACATTTGATCCAGGGAATATTCGTGTTTGATAGAAGGATAAATCGTTTAATATGTTACTTAACCCTTAAAAGCCTGAATTAATTTTCGTCAAGTTTTTCGTTTATTTCGTTATAGACTAATTAAATGGATGTAATTGAACACAACAATGCTTTTGTTTTCAATTGTTGAAGCGAATATGTGGAATTACAGGGCGTTACCATATGGTAACGCTAGGTCATTATGTTGTCAAATCTTAAAGAATGAGTTGTTGCCTTATAATGACATCTTTCAAGCAATTTATTGAACTTAACTGAACTTTAGCACACAAATAATATATTCATCATTCATTCAGTGTTCTGTCCAAGGTCAGATCTTTCACTGCAAACCAAGCATTCTCCAATGTTTCCTATCTTCTGCCTTCCTGTTTGTCTTCTCGTATGATCCATATATCTTCATGTCGTCTATCATCTGATAACTTCTTATACTCCGAACTCTTTACCATTCACTCCCGTTCACCATTCCTTCCAGTGCATCCTTCAGCAGGCAGTATCTTCTTAGCCAGTGACCCAACCAATTTCTTTTACTCTTCCTAATCAGTTTCAGTATCATTCTTTCTTCGCCCATTATTTCCAGCACGGCTTCAATTCTTATTGTCTGTCCACTTAACACGTTCCATTCTTCGCCTTATTCACATTACAAATGCATCTATTCGTTTCTCTTCACTTCGTCGTAATGTCCACGTTTCTGCCCCACATAATACCACACTCCATACAAATAATACAAAAAATACAAAAATAAGAAAAATACTTTCACAATACCTAATCAAATATACATAATAGAATTTGTGTCACAAAATACTCGTATGAACAAAACACATTTTCGTAACATAACGTTTTACATAAATTTTTTGAGTGATTTTCACATATTTCGGTAGTAAGGTAAAACATTTCTTATGATATGACAAAAAACATGAACTACATCAAATTTTGAGGAAGCTGTATGTCGGAAGAGCATTCTCACTAGTACATCGCTGTCTTTTGTTTCCGAGTATCGGAATCACTAATGTTCTATTCCATCGTACCTTATATAATCAGATGTTCTGCGAGTGACGTCCAGAGAGTAAGTTTACCCGGAGCCATTTACAGAAAGAAAACACAATTTCATAAAAAGATTTATTGGAACAGATACAGCAATTGTTGAACTATTTTTCAACATATTTCCCACTGAAACTGAGAGATTCGTCACACCGTGGGAACAACTTTTGTCCCATGTAGAAGTCTCCCGCCTGGAATCGGAACCAGTGAGTGACAGCCGTTTGTACCTCTCTGTTGATACCATGATAACAAAAAGTCTCAATTCATGTGGAAATATGTTGAAAAAATAGCTCAACAACTCCTGTATCTGTTCGAATAAATCTTTCCATAGAATTGTATTTTATTTCTACAAACGTTCCCAGGGAAACTTACTTTTTGAACACGTCTCGTAGCTCCAATATCACTGTATTTGGAAGTAGACGGTCACCCCTTGCCTTTTGGGATGTTCTCCGACTTCTTCAAATCTCCCATTTGAATTCTAATTCATTCAATGGTGAGCCAGATCTTCTACTTGGCTGCCAAGCATTTTGTATAGCTACATCTAACAACCATGTGAACATGGCTAAAACAGTTTTTACATAGATAAAGCGAATTTTTAAAATGAAAACAAAATTTGTCACATCTCTGTCTTAAAAGTCACTCTCTGGAGAAATCGATTGAACTGTTATAACACACTGTTTTATCCACTTACGTTTCCCTGATGGCACCATTTCCACAATTGCAATGTTGACGGTATCATTCTCTTTCTATCACAGATGACTCTTCAACTTCCTCTTCTTCTATAAAAGGAATATCATCTGGTGCATCTATTCTGTCGCTATTAACAAAAATATCCCCAGCTTCAGTACCCGGTTTCCTTCCACTTAGGTTGTCGAACATGCCACCCTCTACATCTGCAGAGTTCTCGTCAGATGCAAAGTTGGGCTTTGGTTGGTGTATGTAGAATGCTCTAATTTTTCATTTTCTAATTCCAAAAGTCCTCATGCACTTTCACGCACTGTTTGTAACATACATTTTGTTACTTGTACTGTCTTGCAACTCCTCCATCTTACTGTTAGTAGCAAGAGAGCACAAAGAATGAGTGACAACATATTAGCCTAGCGTTACCATATGGTAACGTAAGAAACAATGTATTATATCCACAACAATGTTACGGATTGTAAACTTGTGCTTGATGTACATGAATATTCAATCAACAAGAAGTAAAATACCACAACAAACATTACAATCAAGTTAATCAAAGTAACAAATAAATTATCTTACTTCTTGTTGCTCTCCAAAATTGCTGCTGAGAAAGCAACATCTAAATCGCGCACCTGCTCTTGCCCAACTGGTATAATAAATTTGTAATTTCATAATGTAATAAGGAAGAACCAATCATGTAGCTTGGATTCGCAAACAAAAATTCCAGTTTTATTAATTAAGGATGTGTATGAAGCAAGTTATATTCCTTTCTGCACTGCGTTACCATATGGTAACGCTAGGTTAAAAGGGGTTAACTTAAATTATATATAAATAATTAAAATGGAATCATTTTGGTCCAGAGAGCACTCATTTGGTGCAATGACAATTCCTTTAACATGTTTCTTAATTTTTATTACATGCATCCATAGTTCAATGAACATTGACATCATTTACATTTAATGTGTATACTTTATTTTACTTGTTATAATATGTTTCCATTGAATTATGGTAATAACTTAATTTTAACTCTTGTTTTCTACGTAATCAGTAAATGGCGCTTGGCCCACTATGGTTCTGAACCCTTCAAATAACTTAAATAACTTAAATTATATTATATTATATTATATTATATTATATTATATTATATTATATTATATTATATTATATTATATTATATTATATTATATTATATAAAAAATGTGTTGATAACGGATGTACACCGATAAGCAAGTTTTTAATTTGTTATGGGGGCTCTTGAATCTCAGGAGGAACAAATTTTATTTTACAACAGGCAACATAATCTGCTTGGCTCATTATCCAAATTTTTTCATTGCATTTAATGCATATGTATTTTATGTATTTTAACTCGATTCAATTGAGCATAGTTAAAATTTGGATTATAAAATAATGAAATGCTAAGCTAACATATTATTACTGCATACTAAATCAATACACTCTCGTTGTTCGTTAATTCTCTGAGATAAACATTATTTTAAGAAATACGGGAAACAAATGCACAGAATAGCCTTTCAAGTTTTCTGTGCATAAGAAGCTATTTTAATCTTACCTGTCCTCAATTCACTCAGAAGTTACTGTAATAACATTATAGCATTATGTCCATACAGAGAAACTACACTTTCCAATGGTGAAATAATAATTAATTATACAAATCGGTTAATTTAGCTTCCGATATTGTTTCATACAAACACAGAAACATTTTCTGTAGGCTATGATTCATAGCTTTCGATTGTTGTTGACCTATGCCCCTTATAGACGAAGTCATTTATTTATTTCATTACACGGCCTTAGATGGCAGTTATTTTAATTTTAAAACTCATTTATCTCATTAAATATGAGTCCTATCAAAATTATCCAAAGAATAAAACGTATCGGAAATGATTTTTAAAGAAATTTTATGTTATGTAACATTTTTCATAAAAATCAATAATAAGCGAGATATTCTGATTTGTTTAATTCAGGCCCCCTTATAACCCCCCTTTTAAATAAAGTATTTTGAATGCCATATAGCCTATAATCTAAGTTACAACGAACTTAATTTATATCCCAATTTTCATCGAAATCCGTTCAGCCATTATCGCGTGAAAAGGTAACAAACATACAGACAGACAAACAAAAATTTCAAAAGGCGATTTTCGGTTTCATGGTGAATTATATATATTAGGACCAATTATTTTTGGAAAATCGAAAATTACCAGAAAAATTTTGGCTACAGATTTATTATTAGTATAGATTATGGATTTTGGAATGTACTGTTATACATTATTCAAATATTACATAACATATAATTAATGTTACCATGGTTATCGGAAAGTAACTTCCGTCTGGTTATTCAAAATATTCATGCAGAATATATATTATATAAAACTTAAAACTACAACACTGAATTATTTTTAACATTCTTAATCTAAGTCGCGTGGAAATTAAACGCATAAGAAATATAGGAAATGTCTTTTAATATTCGGTTGAGAAGCTTTTGTCATCTAGTCTGCTGTCAAAAAATCTGAAAGTTAGAATTTATAAAATAGTTATATTACCGGGTCTTCTGTATGGATGTGAAACTTGAACCTTCACTTTGAGAGATGAACAGATATTAAGGCTCTTTCAGAATAAGGTTCTTAGGAAAATATTTGGGGCCAAGAAGGATGAAGTTACAGGAGAATGGAGAAAGTTACACAACGCATAATTGCACGCATTGTATTGTTCACCTGACATAATTAGAAATTTTAAATCGAGACGTAAATCAAGCTTTCAGGTATAACTCCCGGTAAAGTTAATTTCAATATTTTCGAGGGAAAAAATGTTCCGGGGCCGGGTATTCAAACCCGGAATCTTTGGTTAAACGTACCAACGCTCTACCATCTGAGCTACCTGGGAACTCTACCAGACACCGATCCAATATTTTCCTCTATATTCACAGGCCTCAACCGTCAATCAATCAACATTGAGTGCACACTAACTCTGTGTGACTTAAATTGTGGTTTTCTGTTAACGAACACTGACGTGTATTATGCAAATCAAGCTTTGAGGTATAACTCCCTGTAAAGTTGATTTTATCGGTGTCTGAAACAATTCTGCAAGCCTGCTGTATGCATACTAACCTTGTAGACTCTGTGGGTAAATTCCTATCTTTAATTAATACTGATTAATTTCTGTATTCCATTGATATCAAATAAAAATTACTGTCACAGCGAAATAAACGCAGGGCACTTTTGCATGAACCCAATATAAACCAGATCTTGTGGTTTCCCATAACCAATTTTGTTTCATTACGACCGTAACACCATATAGTATACTAAATAAACTCTAAAAGATCGATGTAAGCTGCGTCGGCTCATATGCTTAGGATTGCAGTCGTGGCTTCAAATCACGTCCAGGACAAGAACAGTTGTTCGTCGGAAATATGTGTCGTCGGTCTTCCCGGTCACCATTACAAGAAACGATCAATAAAACTTCCGTTTCGCAACTTTATAATCCTCTTTCTTCCAGACAGCCTGTAAAATGTTTCTGTTTATAAGAAGTCAAATTCACTCACGAGTTTCACAGCTTAACAGTAATATATGCGTAATTAGTTGTGGAAGAAACAAAGTGCCGTTTTCTTCTTATACATCCGGTATGCCACTTTCATATCTCTATCACGTAACCTAGTTTACTTGTTCCGCATGCTAATTAAAACTATGTAATTTGTCGCAGAACAAATAAACACAGCAAAAAGACCAACGGGCAAAAGTTGTGAGCGTGACGCTTTAATGTTGTAACGAGATAAACGTTTGTGTAAATGAATGAGTCAAAAGGTCTACAAATACTAAAATGTAACGATTATTTTAAACTAAAGTGCCAACACAAATATATTACTCTTATAAACCTATCACTAGTCTGACAGTTTTCTAGTCGATTTTCCACGTCGGAAACCTAAAGTCGTCAGCTCTTACTTTTCGTACTAAAGTAAAATATTGTCCACCGTTGTGGCTGAGGGGTTTGCGAGTCTAACTCCGAACCCAGCGGTCCCGGGTTCGATTCTCTGTCAGGACGAGTTGCCTGGGTGAGGTTTTTTCGGGGTTTTTCCTATAGATCAGTCTATTGGAACTCACTCATCTTCGCAACTTCCTTTTCTCCCCATCATCCTTTCCTCATCATCCCGTTTCTGGTTTTTCAGATCACTCTACAGGCGGCCTACCGAAGCTGTTGGCTCTCTCGACCGGCCTCCGTGGATGTAGTTAACCGACGTTGGATGGATTCTGCAACGAGCACCCGAGGCGGACCTACTCGGGGGAGGAATTTCGCCTCGGACCGACAGGGGGCTTGGGGGAAGTTGCCGAAGCAGGAATGGTATATGGATTTCTGTCGGCTGTAGGGAGTCATGTGGTTAGGGTTGTGCGCGTAGGGGATCTGTGGCACGCAACTTATTCCATATCGAGGGTTATCGCAAAAGATCTTAACAGGTCGTAGTGCTTGGCCATCCGTGCTCCCTCAGTTAAATTCCATTCCAGTTCCATTCCAAAGTAAAATATTAACCACGTCCCAGTGACTCCAAGACCGTCTCTCATAAAAAATGTGTTAATCAGTATGTTGTACATCTTTACCTAGTTTTGGCCTAGTGTGTACAGGTCTGGTTTTGGCGGATGAATACAATATTAATTTGTGTTGTTTACATTGGGATCAATTCTAAGAGTTAACGGAGTAGAGGTTCAAATCTTACTGGATAAATATGTTTTCTGGAGGCATTTACATTTCAGTGTCATTGTATCATATATTTTATATATGATCTTACATTAATCGTTTCATAAAAAGTGATTAGGTCTGTCATTCAGCAGGTACAAAGCAAGTACTTCAAATTTGTTCGGCCACAAGCTGAAAACAGATAACTAGAGACAAGAAACTTACATTCGGATATATTCATTATATAAAGTTAGTAGAGTCTCCTACGAAGGCTGAGTGGCCAGATCTTCAGATTGTCACGAACCCGGAGGGGTTCGATTCCGGGTCAGACTTGGATTTTTCATGAAAAATTCACAGTAACAATTGTGGCGCACAAGAGCAAAGTTGATTTGTTTCTCGGGGTTGTCCGGTTTTTCCATATTATTTATCTGCTACATTCTATCATCATTCCTCCAATTTGTCATGATTCCATAGCATTCCCCGAACGCCGGCTTGAGACACACGGTGGGGGCTAGCCTAGGGACGAGTAGTGTTGCCTTCTAGGAACCTGGGTACGCATTGATCCTTAGTGTAGTCAACCGGTGTGGGTTATCGAATGCGCTAGCTTGAGGTTAGGCTCAGATATATTATAGTCGCAAAGCAGGATCGTAGTGTCCCTTTCTTCAAATTTAATTGAGTTCATAACTTAATAGCAGACACTTATTTCCCTGTATGAAACAAAGCTTTAGTCAACAGTACGAACTCTTCTTTGTATGCTCTGTTGAATTTGTATGTAAACTTACAGCAGATTTTCTTCAGCAGAATCCTCAAAGAGGGTCCCTGTGATGGTTGATTGGTCACACCTTCAGATTGTAACACAGAATGTTCGGGATTGACTCCCGTTCAGGCCCGGGATTTTTATTGAAAAGTACATAGTGATAGTTATGGCGAACAAAGTCGCAGTTGGGAGGTTTTCTCGAAGTTGTCCCGTTTCCTCATATTAGGCATCTACATTATTCCGTCAACACTTCTCCATTTCGTCATCACTACATAGAATTCCCCGAACGTCGGATGGTGACGCACGTAGGGGAATGGCCTAGGGACGAGTGGGGTTTCGTGCTCGAAATATGGGTACGCAGCGAACCTTAGTGTAGTCAGCCGGCGTGGGTTAGGGAATACGCCTAGCTTGAGGGTTAGTGCAACAGATCTTGAAAAGTCGCAGTGCTGGGTCGTAGTGCACCCTCTTGAGATTCCATTCCATTCCATTCCATTCTCAAAGAGAATCGGTACAGGAGGATTACAGAAGAGGAAACGTTATAAAAGATATTTGTAACTGTAATGCTTTATCCTTTTCATTCGGCCGAAGAAGTCATGACTGTCACAAAAGAAGTCGTACGGGACCTTCCTGGCAACATCATCGTCACCATAAATCGTCATGCGATCATCACGTTGGTCTTGCGTCAGGATGCGTGGCACACTGTGCTGGGTAACACGCGACATGTTAAGGTCATCAGACAAAATTTTGTAGCACGTACCATTGCTGGCTGACCCTTACTGCTGCTGCAACATCTTTCAGAGGTGCTTCCAGCAGCTATACCAACGTTGGCAGACTATTTTGAGAGAGGATGTGGATCTGTTTAAGTGTACACCGTATTACGCGGCATCTTATGAGACATCCAGATTCTTCTGGGTGCCTACTGTCCTGGCGTCAGTCTCAGAACTTAATGACTATACCATGTATAACGAAATATACAATAGAATAGGATACTTTTCTCTATAAATGTTTATAATATTCAAAGGCATTTAATATAAACACGAAGGATATCATTGAAAGGTAAATTTGTTATTGTAGGATTGTTATTAATATTGTTACGATGATTAGGCCTACTACTAAAAACTATTACTATTACGATTGCTATTAATTATAACAAACTACTGTTTTGTTTTAAGAAGTTATTACTGTATTATAACTTGTATTAGCAATGTAGATAAGACACTACTTCCTTTTATGTTGTCATTTCAGCTTGTTCACAAGTTTCATTGTGCGTGTTTACTAATTTCTTCTTGAATTATTTAAGAGATTAATGACATAATTCTTGATCTTAATTAATCGATTACAATTATTACATATCTCGCTCCTTAAACATATCCTAAGTGCATTCCTTTCCGAAAAATAAAACATGACGAATGAATATTCTGACTAATAGAAAATAAAAACAGATGAAAGTTTCTAATTCGAAAATCCGCCACTTGCTGAAGTAATTTGGGTCGTTATTGCATCTACACGTGTCTCTAACCCTTACTCTCCATTTAACTCCCCTATTACTTCTAACACGGCCAATCCAGACCTGCATATTACGAAATAACAGTTGTCTTTTATTCATCGCTCTTATTGGATCCGAACCGTTTCGCTAAGAGGAATCAATGCCCGAGGGATTATTTCGTTATTTAGAGATGAGGACAATGATGGCAGATGTGACGTGTACCGACTTAGCAAGTATGCAAATAATGATGACAACTAGAGCTCATGCCCTTTCTTTGTCTATCTGCTGCACAGTTTACATCGGAGTCACTTATTTTTCTACTTTCTACAATGTTAAATGTATGCTAATTGCTTAACCTTTAAATTGGCAAAACTTCATTTCTCACACTAGTTTATTAAATCGTGTCGGACTGTAAAGAAAACAACCATCGCAATGTTCATATTTTATATGTTGCACAATATTATAGTATTGTGAAATTTTAATTTTCATACCAATTTTTTTCTATTGTTCTATTAAAATTATAGCATATAGCTTATTAACCTGTTGTATCCTATAGGATACTTTGCGAATTTAAGGGTTAAAGGAATTCAAGTAAATAAATTATTCTTTAAACTTTTGTGTAAAGGAAGCCTTTGGTTTCAGGCAACATTTTTTAAATTACAATAGTTATGTCTACAGACGATTTTTGATGATATAAACGTTGACTACTTTATCTCTCAATGTTTTTATGGCAAAACAGAGAGTGTGGAGGAAAATCGCCGGAAACAATTTGGAGTACATTTCCATTCTACCCTTTGATGGAAAATCCAAATGACTATGGCGCATGCTTCACGTCTTGCATTCTTTGCGGATCAGTTATCTGGCAATAATAAATTATATAACATTAGTAATATATAATAATACGCCTGTAATAATATAGTTTATTGCCAGAAATATAAAGAAATTTTTAATTTACAAAATTCTAGCACTCCCCTGAAGGTGTTCTCGTGCTGAGGAGAAGATTCGATACATCATAAATTTACATTCATGAGTTAGAATGAAATATCACCTAAAATTAATAATTACTGATAAAAATTGCTTACATACATTTTTAAATTTCAAACTGTTGGAGGTATGAGTACTTCTTTATTTATTTGTTATAAATTCTAGGGCCGATATTAGTACTATTATTGAAAGCAGTGCTGGTTAAATACTTGGATCCAAACAAACATATTGTATGTATGCCTTTGGTTTAGTGTTTGTGAGTATATGATCTGAAAGATGTGTGATTTTTATGCATAAAATTTAATAATAATGCGCTATCGAATAGGTAGCTTCGAAGGAACGTCTATACATCTAGGTGGAAATACGAAAAGACTGATTGAGAAAGACAAGACAAACGGCGTACCCAAAACCGCTTCGTCACTATGAAGGGTACTGAAGTATTTATTTTAATACTAATCACAAAATCAGTGTTTCTTCCTTCATTCTTAATATAATCACAAATATCGATAATGTTGAACGGCACCTTCGTCTGTCAAAATATTCAATTTTACAGCAGAGCAAAAAAAATTTAAATATCTTGTTAACAAACAAAATACATCTGACATAAGAGAGAGTATTTAAATATCTTCTTCTAGAGTTTTTATCCATGCTTGGACACAAGAGTGTTTACAGAAGATTCGGAAATACTTTTTTTTTATATGGATAAAATTTGTAAGAATTTGGTGCATGAGCGGCATAAACTAAAAATCCCAGAAACGAAAATGACAGTTAAAATTAACAAGTGCTAATATAGCAGTTAGGTGATATAATGTTGGTAAATCTTGTTTGTATTTTGAGTGTTGCTTGAGGTTAAGGAATGGATGAACAAACTAAAGTGAACTTGAAACTTTATAAAAATTATTGAAATGATGTGTATTAAGAAGAGGATATCCGTGAGTAAAGTCGTGTGGAGTTTGACTGTTAAATAATTAAATATAGCGATTTCTTTCTTTTGTGTAATTAGGGCGGGAAGTTAGTAAAGTGTTAATGCGGTGATTTTAAAGAGGATAAATAGTTAAAATTTAAGAATGATATTTTGAAAGAGTAGTAATGAACAATAGAATACACTGTATGAAAAATAGCAGATTGGTGCAATGACTTGAAGCGCATAAAATGTAAAAGGGTGAAGTAGGAAGAGTAAGATGGGATGTAGGAAGAATGTAATTATAGATAAATTATGTTAGGAAGAACAGAATGTAGGAATGGAGTGTGATCCGAGAGTAGAAATAACAGATTTAGGATATTTGAGATCAGTAAGGAGAAATGGACTGTTTGGAGTTAAGTTAATATCAAGATTAGTGGAGTTATTAGTTAAACAGACTGTCGAAATGTCATATTAATTGTATAAAAATGTAATACAAAGTTATGATGGAACCCGTATACAGAAATGTGGTGGTAGGCCTACATCATAACTGGTACAGATTTTGATGACAATAAATAATACCATTATCATTATCATAAGGATAAAGTGAAATATATTTCTTTTATACATATGAGTTTCCACACCATCAATATGTATTTTACTTGCAAGATAACTAAACATTGGCCTATGAAATTAAAAGTAAACAGTTAAGAAATGAAGCATTCCAAACTCGGACAAACCTTGCGTGGTAAAGGGGTCACTGCTTATAGTGATCTTCTCAAGGCTAACTCATGGGTAAGCAATCGAAAGGACCTATCTTCCTCAGAATGGACCAATGCTTTAAAAATGTCAAGCAATATTTTCGCGGCTCGCGCAATACCGGACAGAACTCTAAGCACAAGCCGCTGCCGTCATCCAGACTGTAGTGAGCTTGAAACACTTGGACACGTCCTTGGACAAAGCCCTAAAGGCGACCTACTGATCAATGCTAGACATCATCGTGTACGATATGCTTTGGCGACATCGTTAAAAACTGTAAATTGGGAGATTCATGAGGAAGTACATTGTGTATCATCAGATGGTTCTTTTAGGCGAACAGACATTATAGTTACTAACGGACGCTTAAAACAGGCTCTTGTTTTGGATCCCACTATCCGTTTCGAAAAGAATCTTAATCAGGCCACCGAAGTTGATACTGAGAAGAGTCTATATATGAACCTTATCTGCCTTATTTTTCTCAAAAGTACAACATCCCTCTTAAACAGTGGTCTGTCATTGGTTTGCTGTTTGGCAGTAGAAGTTCTACAAAATTCACATGGAATTATCTTAAGGAACTTCACGTTCCTTTTAATTATGTAATGTTTATTCTTATAAATATTATCAAGGATTCTCTTCAAATATTACATCATCTCTATTACAAATAATTCACTTATATATCTTATATATACCTTCAACAATTAACTTTCTTTTTACTTAAATGTTTCAAATATCACATTATATTGTGCATGTTTATTGTATTCAGGACCCTTGTGGTCACTCAAATTCTTTGAACTGATGTCTTTAATGAATAAATAAAAAAAAATGGGGGTTTCAATGTCTTTGACATCTTTCGATCACTTTCCTAAAATGTATTACACACGAGCCAGCAAATTTTCACGATATTTCTGTCGGCCGATCAGTGCCAGGTTCTCCATGCTATCTACCGCTGCAGTTTGCCTCCACAAACTCATGTATTGTACAGTTACCCTGAAAAAGAATGAGACGATTCTTGGTCGTCGGAAGTTAAAGTTCTACAGCGCGATTCACTCGATATCGACGTAACGACACATAATATGACAAATAGTACAAGAATTGTTACAAGGACCACAACAAGGACAAGGACCAGAATAAGGATCACGGAGAAGACTGCCATTTAAGGCCAGGATTTTACAACATAGCTCGAGTCACAAAATATCATTGCTTCTCTGTAACGAATGGCAAATGCCTGCTAAGGGATCTACATTCTGGACTACTGCTGTCACTGTCTTGTCTCGATAGCTCATATAGTAGCGTGTCGGTTCCACTGTATAACCGAAACGTCTCGTGTTCGATCCCAGGTAAAACTTTTTTTTTATTGAGGTGTAATTAATTTGTTCAGAGTTCCTCGATTGTCTAATTTGTCGAAAAATATGGAATAATTTATGCCCAATTTCTAGGTCTTACAAGTGGGCTGAACCTCGTCAAAAAAATAAATCTTACTTGGAAGTTAAAAGTATTCTTCCTCAAACAAAAATCATAAGACACAAAAAGAGACCTGTTAACTTAAAATCTTGTCCACATGCCATCAGCTTCTATTACAGCTCTAAGTCGATTCGGCATAGATGTCACGAGATTGTGGAATAAGTTCTGATCCCCGGCGAGATATTCCCAGGTGTCAACAACTTGACACCACAATTCGCCTCGATTTCGAGGGCGTCGGTGGGCATAGGTGGCGATCCTTCTCTTTTTCAATTCCGCCCATAAATTTTCGATGACATTCAAATCAGATGACTTCGGAGGCCAATTAATGATTTCGATCTCGGGTCTCCTTTGAAACCATCTTTGAATGCTTCCAGCATAGTGCACGGGATGGTTATCCTGCTGGAACAGCAATGTTCCTTCGGGAAAACGTTCTCGGGCGGAGGGAAGGAATGTATTTTCCAGAATGTGCTCGTAAGTTCCCGCATTAAACCGGCCATCGATGCGTTCTATAACGCCAGGTTCATCGTAAGACATCCACCCCAACACGATATGCTAAAGCGCCCCCATCTTTCACGTCGTTGCACATAGCGCTGGTCTTGTCGGAGACCATCCTCACGATAGACACGGACAGGACCTTCGTAATCACTCGAGATGGTTGTTTCGTCGGAGAAAATTACATTTCTCCAATCGAAATCCACTCCATTGGTAGCGAAGGCAAGACGGTCGACAGTTTGTGCTTGCCCCAATATTTCCATTTGCGCAGCCCTCCGGCTCCTATACCGCGGTTCCTCAACCTGCTGATCACAGTCTGTGAAGAGCCGGGAAAGTTAGATGCTGCTCTTATTTCGTTACCAGTCAGAAAGGGGTCCTGTCAAACTGTCTCGAATAAGAGAGCATCCTCTTCCAATGAAGAAATCCGCGGATGCCCAGGAATAGGGCGATTTTCGACCTCCTTTAAATTTTGGTAACGATGAACCCATCTCGCGGCTGTACTTCCAGGAACACCGTCCGAACGGCCAGCAGACCTAGCCCCATATCCAGCCTCAACTAGAGCTATAACTCGCTGTCCTATGTCACGTCGGTTCGCCATTACGATGAGAAATGAGGGATGACGATAATGCTTTAGTCTAGACAATGACTATTTAACGTGATATAGAATTACTGAAATAAGAGGCATCTTGCATAGTAAGAGTTAATAAATCAACCCTAAATTAAATATCTAAATAACAGGAAGTCCAATTGTTGCGAAACGAATCACATTAAATGTAATTACATTAAGTAAACAAACCCCAATTTATGACACCACATTGCTACAGCTAAATTGTATGTTATTAACATAAGCATTGAATAGGTCCGTGGTTGTGCGTTGGACGACAAAAGCATCATCGAAAATTCGAATCTTGCCGAGGAATGTAACTTCTTGCTTTTTATAATGTAAATCAGACTTACTGTATAACTACAATCATTCATATTTCTTACATTATTTATTAATATTTATAGCCAACATTGACAATGTAAAGAAAATACTTTAGAAATCTCATATGAAATTTGTGATCTGTAGTGACATAAACATAGATTACCTCTCGGAACTTTTCCGTAAAAGTAAATTAAATTCACTCCTTGAAACTGGAAACCTTAGTCGCGGAATCATTTTCCCACAGCATACAAGCTGAAGTAGCACAGCCATTGATAAATGTTTTGTATACAGAATTAGACTGAATTCCTAGTCGACAGAACCTATAATCAATGGCTTGTATGAACATGATAAACAAATCCTAAGTGTTTCCAATGTCACTGAACAATTTCAAAATATTAATTTAAAAACTGAGAAAGGATCGTAAATGCTGTATCTAGTGATTATTTACATTTATGTCTACAAAATGAATCTTGGATAAACATATATTATACTTCTACTACTGATATTAAGAGTAAATGTATTGAATTTTTCACTTAATTTCAGAATCACTTCAGTGGATGTTCTCCACTCAATGTTGTGAAAAAATTCAAAAGTAAAAACATGTAGATAACGCAGGGACTTCAAAATCTCAATTATTAAAAAGAAGAATCTATATGTAATGAGTTGCAATGTAATGATCCTCATGTTCTTAAATACTGCAAGAAGTACAGTGGAGTGCAGTGTAATTTATCAAAAATTATGAAAGAGGGAAATAGAATATATTTGAATAGAAAAGTAGAAAATTCAGATAATGCTATCAAACCTATTCGGAATATTATTAAATTTAAACTTGTAGATATCCTGAGAAAGAAAATATTTTTTCATTAAAACCAATGATTATAAAGTAGAGGATCCCAAATCTATTGCAAATTCTTTTAACGTATTATGGTATATAGTACATAAATATTATTGACAACTTAAACATTCAAGATTTTGCAAAAGATACTGCAATAGGTTACTTAACAGATGCATTTAATAATTAGTATTAATATATGTAATTAGTCAATAACTGCAACAGTGCTTTTTCATTCAATCATAACATGAATAAAATTGATTCACATTAAATTAAACACTATTGCAAACACGTAGATAAAATAGTTAAAATTAACTGAAGGGGTGAGAATTAAATAATCCAAAGCCATACTTTTAACAAAAATTATTTTGTGCGAGTGCATTTCTTACACATATGGGAAAGCTATTAATAAATTATTGTAATAATTACTCAACAAATGATATAGCCTAAGGACTCTAAACCTTTGTAAAAGCTTGTCTATTATTATATATATTTTTAATTTCATTTTAATTGTTAGTTTTTAATATATATGCATTTACATTGTATATATGTGTGTATAAATGCATTCATTAGATTAACGTTTACAATATTATAACTTGTAATTTTGTATTGTTTGCGATCATTAACACTTAATTTCAGGACTTTGTAAAACTCTATTTCAACGTGACTTAGCTATTTCAACGTTATTTAAACAAAAAAAAAATCGTTGTGTAGACTAAGAATCGAACTCGCACTCTTCTACACAACACGCAGACGTCTTACCGTCTGAGCTATTGAAACGACATGAAAGATTTCCTTTCTGTGTGGAGTGTCGATCTAGTCATGAAGGTCCATTGTCGATTTAACTACACGATTTATGTATAAATTTATCTTTTATTTACGTAATATTATCATATTTTTGCAGTTTTTGAAGTGAATTTCGGAACGATGCTAGTAACAAACCAAATAGCCTGAATTTAAGTAGCTCAATAATCGTTATCTTGTGTATCAGTGCTCTGGTCTCCGATCATGCGCAGTGTCTTACATCTGAGACATCCTTTTCTAGGGAAACTGTACGTTCGCTCGGAGAAAAACCAGGGGAAGGAGTGCAATAAATGAGAAAGCTACCGAAGCGGTGGTTGTTGTTACACAACTCGACACGCAACTAAGGAAGCAGCGTTGTAACATCTACTAGAGTACTTCACTTAAACGTCCGACTTACGAGCTATTTTATTTTCACTAATAACTTTAGTCATTTTTGTTAGCTTATTATTATTATTATTATTATTATTATTATTATTATTATTATTATTATTATTATTATTGTTATTATTATTATTATTAATGTTATTATTCATATTAGGCCTACTACTATTAATCCGTCAGTGAACGGGTCATGAAAAAGTACGTAACTGCCCGGGTTGGGTCTTTCAGAACCATTTTCTGAATATGAAAAAAAAAAAAAAGTATATTTGAGTCGTAAAATAATAGTTTTACTCTTTCATAAAGTTTACATAATAAATTTGTGAATGTCACATATTTCAGAATAGTATAACCTATAACAATTGAGTCATAAATTATTTTGTTTGCAATCTTTGCTTTGTGTTTTTTCTTGCACTGCACTTAAAATGATGTCCAATGTCGGGGATATGTGATTGTTGTAACATTCATAAATGGTGTGTCGTATTATATCACGTCCGAAATCATCAAATTTCTTGAATTTCGTATTTCACGCTGTTGAAATATGCGAGAGGGATAAATGATTCTTTATTAGATTTTCTGTCGATATGGACAAAAATCACGATACAGATTTTTAGATTATGGTTTATTTAACGACGCTCGCAACGACTGAGGTTGTATCAGTGTCGTAAAATCACGATTCTACTCGTAATAGTTACCGAATAAGAGGGTGTTAAGCATTTGCGGGGGGGGGACTTTTTTTCTAAGAAAACTATGAACTTTCCAACAATATGTTATGACACTTTTTTCTTACATACAACTTGGGCTATTGGCTCTGAAAACCTGGAGGATTATTTCACTAACACCCTGTATAATTTTTAACATTTCATTAAGTAGTATCACTATACTCTGTAGGTATTACGGCTACAACTTCAGTCACTTTTGTGTAAAACTTCATGCATTTGGGAGGCGCAAAGGCCGAAACCCAACCGTTTCAGACATCTGGAGACGTGAAATTCACAAACCTAGGACTAAAATGTCTCGAAAAATTGCTGTGCTGTTTTGAATTACATAGTGACAAAAAAGAAAAGCATAACGTCGTGGAACATTCTAACACATCGCACGAAAACTTCGGAACTTTAGTGACCATTTAATGTTAAAATTGTAAAGGAATTTGTGATGCGTTATGCAGGAGGATTATCCTACATTTACGCCACTGGCTCCACGGTTTTGTGAAGGGAGACACAGAGTGTGTCAGACGGACGGAGCGGGTTGTATGGCTGTGGTAGTAGCGGAGGGAGCGAGAGCTACAGAGAGAAGTGAAGTCTACTGTAGACTGCTGTAGTCTGACATGCAAAATGCATAAGATTCACACCCCCTCTCCACCTTCTCAGATCATCCCCTTTTCCATCCTACCAATCTCTTTTTCATCCCACTCTCTGTTTCCATACCGACCTCTAAGCCTGTAACGTCTGTACTGATAAAAACCAGGTCCGGCGTTCATGAATACGACTGTTACGTTTATCGAGAAATCGAGTTCTATCGCTGTCCGTTCATTGTCCTATAACTGTCTCGCACCTGTCTTGTCAATTGTGTCCGCTCACAACCCGCGATATCGTAATCTCCAACAAGGGAAGGACTGAGGACTCGCATGAGACTCAATAAAATTTCTTGGCACTGTCAAGAGACGTTCTGACTTACCGCTCACTTCGGTCACGGATTTAGAAAAGATTGCAGACAAATCAAGTAAAAATCACCGTTCGTGAGAATTCACTGGTAAAATCTCTCCTCACGTCTATAGCTAGACTATTATATCCCTCACAAATAAAAAATAAACAACTAGATATTCGCTCAAATTCCTTACGACAGCTGAGTTGCCAATAACAGTTGAATTAGGTTAAAGGCAATGTAAGAATTCCTGTTTTAGTAAAAAATGGTTTACAATGCTTTCTATAATGAGTAATGCAAACAATTCCAACAGCTTTCTTCTGTAATAAAACAAGCGTTTTCGAAGAAGCATGATTTTCCCATTACAATATTCCATACTTACTTACTGGCTTTTAAGGAACCCGGAGGTTCGTTGCCGTCCTCACATGAGACCGCCATCGGTCCCTATCCTGAGCAAGATTAATCCATTCTCTATCATCATATCCCACCTCCCTCAAATCCATTTTAATATTATCTTCTCTTCTACGTCTCGGCCTCCCTAAGGGTCTTCTTCTCTCCTGCCTCCCACCTAACACTCTATATGCATTTCTGGATTCGCCCATACGTGTTACATGCCCTGTCCATCTCAAACGTCTGGATTTAATGTTCATAATTATGTCAGGTGAAGAATACAATGCCTGCAGTTCTGGTTTGTGTAACTTTCTCCATTCTCCTGTAACTTCATCCCTCTTAGCCCCAACTATTTTCCTAAGCACCTTATTCTCAAACACCTATGTACCTCTCTCAAAGTGAGAGTCCAAGTTTCACAACCATAAAGAACAACCGGTAATATAACTGTTTTATAAATTCTAACTTTCACACTTTTTGACAGCAGACTGGATGATTAAATCTTCTCAACCGAATAATAACAGGCATTTCCCATATTGATTATGTGTTTAAATTTCTCCTGAGTATCATTTATATTTGTTACTGTTGCTCCAAGATATTTAAATTTCTCCACCTCTTCAAAGGATAAATTTCCAATTTTTATATTTCCATTTCGTTAAATATTCTCGTCACGAGATATAATTGTATACTTTGCCTTTTCGGGATTTATTTCCAAACCTATCTCTTTACTTGCTTCCAGTAAAATTCCCGTGTTTTCCCTAATCGTTTGTGGATTATCTCCGAACACATCCACGTCATCCGCATAGACAGGCAGCTGATGTAACCCGTTCAATTCCAAACCCTCTCTGTTATCCTGGACTTTCCTAATGGCATACTCTAGATATTCCATACTTCAGAAAACTGCAAATATGTCTACGAAACACAATATACTGTAACTAAAATGTCATAATCTGCATTACTTTTCGATATTCTAAAAATTAATAAAGTTTTACTGATATTTTTAAGGAATGTTATTAACATGAGCATCCCAACCAACACCAGATTAAATTTGAATATCAATAAATCGAGTTGAATTTCAGCATTACTTATAGAGAAGATGCGATTTTTGGACATATCTTTCATCTCACACGGCAACGTACTATTGAATGGCATGCCATAGGTGGAGAGAGAACCGTTTCCTTGGGGGAGGGGGGCAAAGCAAAACCATAAATTCCCGATATAACGAGATTATGGGGGACATCATTTATCTCCTCCCTCCTTATAGCTGGACCTTGGTACAATATATAGGAATATGATCATTTAATGTAGTTATTGTAAAATAAAGTAAAATTGTAACACACTATACGGCCAATTTTACTTTTTTTCGCTTGTTCGGAGGAGGGACCCGAAGGCTTGAACTGCAGTCTAAGGTATATTGTACTTACCACTCCTGTTCTGTGAATGAATGGGTAACCGAACGGTAGTTCTTGTATAGGTGATGATATGTGAATTAATGATGGCGAAATGAGTCTGAGGTCCAACATTGAAAATTACCCAGAAATTCTGCTTCAATTGGTTGAGGAAAATCCCCGGAAAACCCCAACCAAGTAACTTGTCCCAACCAGGATTTGAACCTGGGCCCGCTCGTTTCATGGCCAGACGTGCTAACCACTACTCACAGCGGTGGACCAATTTTACATTTACTTTATCTGTTTATTTAAAAATCAAGATATTGTATGAAATGTAAAAAAATTATTATTTTTATTTAATCTCGTCTAGTTTACACATTAGGCTATACCGGGATCACTTTTCTTTTTTCTGCAATGTTGTGCAGTATGGTACTCATATTTCTCCAAGTGGCTGCTTGAACACTTGCTGAGTTCTAACACATCAGTACAGGCTGTTACAAAAAACATTACAGTGCTTCTATTCCTAAAATGGGATATAGAAATTCTTATAGATTCAGAAATTTAAAATAAATATTACAGTCCAGACACATGATCTGAAGACATTAATTCGTCAATTTAAGCACAGAAACTTAATCATAAACAAAAACAAGAACAATCTTTTGAATTCAATATTTTCTAACGTTAATAGAAAAACAAATTCGGCCAAGTTTTCTTTGGGGGGGGGGCAGTGCCCCCCCTCCATGCCCCGCATGTCTTCGCCTATGTTGAATGGGTTTTGTTCACATTCACTGCCTATCAGTCAATTTATTTGGTAGTAATGCACATGGAATGAAATTATTTAGGTAAAAAGTTAATAGAATATCATCAATAAACACAAACCGGCTGAACTGATTCCTTAAATTCTGTTTTCTTGCATAAGATTGATAAATAAAGGCAATTTATAGCCGAGTATGCCCTAGACCAGGCCTGCAGAACTTGCAAAGTAGGGGAACTATGACGTCAGCCTCACTCCACTTATATTGGGGATGATCGACTTCCGCCCCGAGAATGAATGTTGATGCAGCCGAGCGTAACTAGAACGCCGTGACCGCACAAGTAGAAAAGGTGGGTGGGGTAAGAAAGGGGAGGAAAGCAGTCGCTCTCAAGAGCTACAGTTCTTTAGGCCTGCCCTAGACCTTATATTTCAGACAAATTAATTATTATATGCCGAATTATTTGTACTTTTTGTTGCGAATTTCTAATAACTAAATTATTAGGTTGTCTAATAAGTACTTCAGTTCAGTAAGTTTGTCGGTTAGTAAGTTCTGTGTTTGTAAGATTTTAATTATTATATTCAAAATTAATTCTACCTTTCGTTGCGAATATTCCAATAACCCGAATATTATGTCGTCTCATCAGTATTTTCGGTTTAATAAGTTTGGTGCTTTGTAGGATTTTAAAGATTCTCTTGGTTAGGTAATGCAATATATAGGATATTATTGGTTACAGTGACATATAACAGTCTTAAATTGTTAATACAAATGATATAATATGGAGGTGATACAGTTTGGTATTACAGTCCTTTTGAAACATTCCTGGAGATAAGATTATAATGTTGCTGCTGCATCTCAAAAAATTAGCGAAATAGAGAGTGAAGGTGTCGTTAGTGAGCGTGTAGCACAGGGATGTGAAGGTCAGAGCACGTGAAAGACTCTACGTGCTACCAAGCGCTCGCGGGTTCCAATGAATCTACTGTGCAGGCAGTAGCTGTGAAAAAGAAGGGGTGAGCAAAATTAACTCTATTGGCTTACCACTGCAAGATGAATTAAACTTATTTTCAGTAATAGATCATGTGTTACGCTCATACAAGGAAACAAAAATAAAGGCATGTTTTGCAGCATGTACTTCTGTAATAATGCAGTTAATTAGGGTAGTTGCACCAGTGAATGACCAATTAAGCACCTTGATAAGAATATTTGGTAATTTCATAGAAGACGGGCACTTGGTTGAATATAGTAAGTATTACCAACTTCTTTATTTCAGAGTTAAATGTTAGTGATCTTTTAGTGACTTTAACATGTTAGTTCTAGGTTTTTTGTACTAGGTGTCGCCGTGATATTCTTTTAATTTTATTGGTTATAGTTGTCATTTGTTCTAGAATTTTCGTTAATTTTGAATGGATAATGACGTTATCAGTTGTTCTTGGTTGTTTAACGTGAGTGGTGTTATGTTGTGACTGATGGCTAAAGCTATTGAAAGTTTCTCACTTTATGATTTTTGTGATTTTCTTTCGATTTGATTGGCTATAGTTGTCATTGATTCTAGTAGAATTTTCATTAATTTTTAATGGATAATAACGTCCTGTTGTTCTTGGTTGTTTGACGTGAGTGGTGTTACATTGTAGATTTGTCTGCATTTGTCGAATGCGCATCGTCATGCTTACGAAAAGGCACTTCTCAGTGCCAATAATTTATTTTGTGTGCACAAGGTTGGAATTTTGAAGTAAGAGGGAAAGGAAGGAAACCGTGTTCTGAAATTTATCTTTTAAATTTTGTGTCGATTTTGGTTTAGTTCTTTCGCTGGTGAAGAAGGATTGTGTTGAATGTTGAGAAGAAAACTGTTTTTCTGTGGTTTAAAGGAATTATTTACTGAATTTTCTGTAGAAGTTAAGGTGTAATAAGTGTTCAAAGAGAATTTCATTTAGTGTAAACACGTGGTTTATTTATGCAAAGTTCACTGTACGACAAAGTGTTGGTTTAGTTCTTTGTCACCTGCATGGTTTAAGTTTAGATTGCCTTAAAGCCTGTGTCATATACTTGAAGTGAAGAGGTTGTCGTTGAAGCCTTCGATGAGAATTGAATTTTATTTGATAAGATGATAAATTATTATGTTTTGTTTTGTGTTTTAATGATTTTTGGGAGTAAAGTGCGGACGAAAACTGCCAGAAAATTACTGCCAACTATGAAGTTCGAATGCCACGAAACGCCAAAAAAATCGAAGGCGAAAAATTAAATATATTTTCATTTTTTTTGGAGGGCTTGTTCTTCTTTAAAAATATGAATATATATTTGATTTTTCATCTTTGATTTTGCGATGTTTGGTGACATTTGAACTTCATAGTTGGCAGAACGTTTTTTGGTAGTTTTCGTCAGCCATGTTGGATTTTGCCCGTCTTCTAGGAAATTACAGAATATTTGAATATAACCACTTATAAAAATAGCCATTCGACATAAGTAATAGGCTTCGCTGATTCCTGAAGAATCGCACTACTCATTTAATGAGTGAACTTTAATTTTTCTCTCATATTGGATAAATTTATGGCATCATATTTTTATGATTTAAAAATCACTAGTGAATGACCATATTGTTCTAGTAGTTGACCAGATGAGCACTAGTGAATGACCTCAAATGACAAATGATGAATAATTGGAACAGACTGTGTTTTGGGGCTCTATGCAGTGATATATCTTATGTGCTATATATTATATCTTTACTATTATGGTTTTGGGTCCAATAATATTATATTTAAGAACTGGATTAAAAATATAAATTTCTTGAGAAATGGTTTAATGTTCAAGAATATTTCATATAAATGTATAACTAGGCCTTTTTACCGGTTTGATTTTCCATTACCAGTACAAATTTGTTTTATAATTATTCGCAAGAGGCTACATTGTAAGAATAACGTAGTAAAATGTATGCAAGTTATTGCTTTTGATAGGCTATCTATATCAAAATTAAACTATTCAATTACTCCTAGTTTTAATTTAAAATTTATTTCAAGCACTGAATAAATAATATATATTCTTATGCTAATGTAAGCGTTGTAATTTTTATGACAATGTTACGATGTTTCTATTATATTTGGTCAATTTCATTTTGCCATTTCCAAGTATCCAGTCCACATCTTTCCACAACTTTCACTTCTGATTCTGTTTTATCCGTTTTCATCACTACCCCTGAAAAATACGTTCCTTTATATTTCACAATAACGTACTAGATTTTGCGATAGATAACTTCTTCTAATGTAGTGTTAGCACTAGTTTAAGAACTAGGCTTATACATTACATTCAAAAAGTCAATGTTTCATGAATCAGTGTCAGATACAAGTAACATTACATCTGAGTCAATTTCTATTTTGCTCTCAGATAGTTTTTTCTTTTTTTTTTTTTTTGTCTCAGAGTCCTCTTCTTTGTAGTTTCTTTCTCTTTTTTTCCTTTGCCTGCATATCTTCTTTACGTTGTTTCTTCACGTTTTACTTCTCCTCTTTTATTTTTCTTTTATCATGATACTCTTTCCACTCTTTAGAAGTTATGGCAAATGGAACATCGGGAGGGGTTCTTTTTATATTATTTCATTATTATTATTATTTTTTTCTATTTTTGGCCAATGCAAATTACTTTTTCAGACAGTTTCTGATGCCACATTATTTGATGGTCCTGTAGCATTTAGTTCATTAATACAACTTCCATCAACATCATTGCTTGGACTAATACTTTGGTTCCCATTTCCAATCTCGTATTACTTTCAATACTTCCAATCTCAGATGGTTCTGCACCAAATATTTCATTAATAATACTACTTTGTCCAGGTCATCACTTGATATAATACTCTGAATTCCATTTCCAGTAATCCTACTAGTTTCAACACATCCATTCTCCACACTTTTTCCATCACAACATTCTTCAAAATTCATTGCAGCATTTCTATGAGAATCTACAGATTCACTACAGATTCACTATTATTAGGAACCAAAATATTGACGTGAGTATCTTCTACTATTGGAATATTTCTCTGAATATTTACAAATCTACGATTATTTGGAACCAGAGGATTGCTCTGGCTGATATCCAGAGATCTGAATATAAATTCTGTATTCTTTATTGTCACAAAAGTATGTCTCTGTATTCTTTATTGTCACAAAAGGATGTCTTTTTAGAAAATATTCCAGCCAGTTTTGCCATGGGCGACCACCATTAAATGGATTATTTCGTTTAATGTCTTTCATAACCTTCTTAACTGAATCTTTAACTTCGTCGCGATGCATGGGAAACCCCAATTTGGCTTTAGCAGTAATCCAATTTTCGAAAGGGCCTTCCTCGTCTTTCGTTAATGTAGCTGTGGAACCCATTTTTGCTCCAATGGTACTTTTCCATATAATTTATTTATTAAAGTAGCTTTTGGAATTGTTATATTCTTTGCTATCCGTATTGGTACTCATTTGATTTCTACGTATTGCTTCTACAGCTGCACAGAGATTTCCTTCGTTATATTGAAAACATCCGTATGTTTTATTCTTTTTATTTCCTTCATGCGCCACTTTGGGCTGATTTTCAGAAAAATTCATTTAAAGGATTTCAATTGTTAATTTAAACTCATTTGAATATAAACCAGTAAATGTCTCTAGCCTCCAGTGAATGACCACTCAACTTTGGACCATAGTCATTTACTGGTACAAGTTTGTTTTTCGGTCATTCGCTAGCACATACATATGAAACAACAGCCGCAGATTTTGAATTTCGTGCTCAGAAATCAAAACAAAGCATTTTACGATATCACCAGTAAATGACCAAAGTAGTCATTCATTGGGGAAGACCCATTATTCAGATCCAGTGAATGACCACCCACCTTATTTATGCAACTTTATTGTTAGAATTAACTTTTTTACTGAAATCATTATTTAAATAGCTATATAATTAAATCCTTGCTTAATATCTACGAAAAATAACAAATAATTGCATTAAAAGGCTGCTATATGAATCGTTGTCATTAGTCTTACCTTATTAGGAGTGCAGGCAGAATTGCACATTTGATGCACACCTGAAGAGAACTGCCATATTTTTTTATACACATTTACGTGATTCTGAGTGACCACTGAGAGAGAATATTTCAAAACATAGTTCATCTTCTGTAATTCGCAGTTTCAGACTGGTTTTTACAGCCCTGAATCCTATTTTAAATAGATTTTTTTTACAAGATAGTCATTTACTGGATCCGGTCATTTATTGGTGCAACCACCCTACAAAATAGTAGGACATAAGAAGTAATAAACATAGCTTGTCTTTAGCAGTTTTACATAATGAGGCCTATAATTGAGGGCCGTTTTTGCAAAACTTGCTAACTGAAAAAACTAAATTTTACAGGAGAGACAAAACACTATAGTAAGCAAGTTTTGCTGTATCTGTCACTTATAGCAGAAAGCAAGTTTTGAAAAAACGATCACACTTTGACACACTATAATGAAGAGAAATAACCCAATTTTACTAAGACGCTTTGAACATCATGTAGAGGTCTGCCTTATGTTAACGAATCCATGAAAATCTCAATTTTACAAATTTTGCAGTTAGCAAGTTTTGCAAAAACGGTCCTCAATTAGCCTAATTATTGTTATTACTGTTAAATAATCTTGTAGGCTACTACTTATATGAGAATCATCACATTTCTAGAAACAAATTCAAATTCCTGTCTTCTCGCGTAATACAAAAGTGCTTTTCTCATTTTTTTTTTTTTTTTGCCAACACCAGTCTTCTTATGTCCGGTGAAATGTTTCCTGCAGCAAAATAATTTCTAATGAAAGTTCTGAATTGGCTAACATTCCAAGTCCATTGAAGTAAATTTTTCAGAACCACAAACAAACTATATAGACTTGCATTATGAGCATCGAAATAAATATTTGTATGATCCAAAAACACAGGCTTAGAGTCGGACATGGGATATTATTTTTTACAGAGTGATGGCCTACGTAAAACAACACTTGTTAGGGGAAAAGTCGAATTCGGTAAATCTTGGACTTGGGGTGTTTGTCAATTCAGGCATTCAATTTTAACTGTGTTGGTACCTATATTTCCTGGGTTTGATGAGTAAGGATCACAAAACAAATCCAACTTCGGCTGGAGCAGGTCAATATCTTTAAATCGTCTATGGAACTCTTCCCAGAGATTTTTAAAACATTGCGGTATTTTACACTGTTGAACAGCAGTTCAATGACTGAAGTCGTTGAAATTATAAAAAATGTGCTGTGAGATCTGTAACATCCACAATGAAATCTTTATCTGAAAGCTTTTATTAATATCTGTCGACACAAATTAATTGTTTCTTTCCTTGCGATCTCAAATTCAAAACGTTCAGATGCTCGAATATATCCTTGAGAAAGTTAAGTTCCTCAATACATGTAGAGTTAACTAGTTGTGGACAGTCTCTAATTTTCTATTACGAATTTTGATAAATATTCACGCAATTCAAAATACCTGGACAGACCTTTTTCTTGGCTTAACCAAAGGATATCGTAATGGTATGAAACATCGTCAAACTGAGAATTTACTGTATGTACGAAAATCTGTACAATTTATAGAACAATTCGTAACTGACTTGTAACGAGTCTACGCCATTAGCAGCACATACTTTTGTTTGTACTTTATTGTGTGGTAACATAAATACGATGTTGTGAGGAAGAAGCTATACAATACATCTTCACATACATTTACTACTATTTAATGTCAATAAAAGCAAACTAATTTGAATCTTATATCATTCTGCATTTGAACTAATAATTTCAAGCGTTCGACACTGCTTGTCTTTGTAACTAAATAATTTCCACAAACCAACAAAGAGCATCACCTCATCTTTCACTTACATAAGAAGTCAAGATTCTAGTCGGTCTGAGACTTACTGAATGACATCTTCGTCAATGTGTAATATACAACCCTTGTGTTCACCAGTGACTTGTACCTGCCTGCCTTACGTGCTCTGATCAGCGCATACGGGTTGTGAGCACGTTTGCGCTTACTGGTATAGCACAACGATTGCTCTAGCGTTTTAATAATGGAGAAGAAGATATTAAAAATTTACAATGTCCTGGAAGATCGAAAGAATGGAATACTGAGATATCTACACTCAAGAGTTTTGGAAAGAAATAAACAAAAAGCACATCAAAGATTATTGCAATATAGGCATAAACATGTTGTCAGAAGAACTTGGTGCTTCAAAAGATATAATACATCGCCACATTAAGACGCTTAGAATTTCATACAGAAGTTGTAGATCTGTAAATCATTAATTTATATCTGAACAGGTTCAAAGCAGAGTGGATAATTGAATATCAGGAGAATTGTCACATGTTATGAAAAATAACAATATTCTTTTGTTCATAAAATACGTAGCAAAGTTTATTCACGTAAAACTGCACTTACATAGTTGTTGCTTGTTTAACAAGGAACTGTTTTTGCGTCAGTAATAAGGACTGCTACGTCTATTCTTCACCGATGAACGCTGCAGATGTATTGATCATTCTGTTCGACTTTTTAAAACAACGCATTACATACTGTCAATAGAACACGAACTAAACTACAAACATTTAACGAACGCACAAAATTCAAAGAAATCTGCAGTCGTAACATGACATGCAGTATGTCAGTAGTATCAAGTTATTTGAAAAAGTCAATATTATCGATAACAAACAACATATCTAAATTGTGTATACTTTTTCGGTAAGAAAGAAAACTGATGTATTTTGTGTGTGTGTGTTTATTGGTTTCTTTTCTGCAGTACATCTCAGGTAGGCTTGTGTGTGTTTTCTTCTCCTTTTTCAGTTTCTTGTCGTCTGGACATTTTCTGTAGGCCTATGGATATTTTGTTGAGATTATAATATAAAATATTATGTGCACTAATATGAGTTATTAGCCTACACTACACTTATTCCCGAAAGAAAAGTACAGGGTGTTTCCAGGGTGGTGTTACTAACTTTCAGGGAAGATGGGGAAGGGCACATGTATCAATTTGAGATAAGGAACCCTGGTCCGGAAATGACTGAGTCGAAAGTTATAAGCAAAACTAGTTGTGCGAAAATGAAATTGTAATTTGCCACCACGTGTCCTTCTTCCCTTAACCTTTGGAACAGTCGTCGAAAGATGGTATGGGCCGGATGTCTCCTACGTGGGTACTCGGCCCGATACAATCTGTGAGCTTGTCTACTTTTCCCATTGGCTCGTCCCCATTCGAAAATCATTCTACATATTCCGCTCTCGTGTACTCCATTTCACTAGGACTGATCGACTGGACACTGCAACTTGTACACATACACTGCTGTCTACAGACGTGCATATCAGGACCGACCATGTCCGTTACAAATTACGCTATCTGCATTGTTTTAGTGTAGTTTCCTGTCCCCAACCCTCAGACAGCGCACTTAACGGAATACTGTAGGTAGACAACGTAAACAATGTCAGATGAATGCAGTGTGTGTAAGATGTACAGGCAGATACACATAAATAAGGTGTACAGAGGAATAAAATTATTTCATTTCCACACAACTATTTTTGCTTACAACTTTCGACTCAGTCATTTCCGGACCAGGGTTCCTTATCTCAAATTGATACATGTGCCCTTCTCTATCAGCCCTCAAAGATAGTAACACCAGCCCGGAAACGACCTTGTATGTATTTGCAGTGTATATTCACTGTAAGGCTACAATATTTAGTCGAAAATAATATTAAACTTATTTATTTAGTAACGGGGTAGCCGGTAGCTTAGTAGAGTAACTTGCTATGGAGTGGAAGGTTCGGGGTTCGATTCTGGGTTCTGGCAAGATTTTCTCGTTTCCAAACTTCCAGAATGGCCCCGAGGTTCATTCAGCCTCTTATAAAATTGAGTACCGGATATTTCCCGGGGCTAAAAGACGGTCGAAGAGTGGTACCAACCACACTACCTCATTCTAGTGCCGAGGTTAAGAAAGCATGGGGCTCTATATCCATGACCCCAAACGTCTTCTTGGCTTGTGAAGGGTTATCTTTACCTTTACTCTTTAGTAACGGCAAATTATGCACATATTTGAGTACACTTCTCTCTCCTCCATTGAGAAACATTAATCGTCAATCGTGCCAACAGCGCATAACTAGAAAATATCACCGGGCGTTCCTTTATCGTGCCGCGCCAATCAGTATGTCGTTGTCACCAACCAGATTCTGTTATTCTTTGGTGACAACTGTTAGAGTTTTTTAGAGTAGAAAATCTAAAGTTGCCACGGTCATTCAATACCCAGGCGCATTCTTTTGCATTATTATTTATGTTTCTTAAAGAGTAAAGCCGGTGGTAAAAGGGAAACAGATTTTCTTTTAATAATAAAATTAACAGACGATCGCCTTCCCAAATGTCGCCGACTCTTAACTGTTATCTTCGCCATCTATTCGTACAACTAATAACTAATGAAACCACACTTACACGAACAAATTATCAACCACTAACGATTAGTAGGGGTCAGATATTTTGACCTCCAGTGTACGCACCATTAATTAAAATATTCACGATTTCCTCCTTCCCAATCCTAATTAATCCTTCACCATCACTTCTCACCCATCATCCTATCTCCCACGATAGGCATGCTACCTGTCCATGGAAGTACCGGTACTACACTTCACACAATGCGCCCTATAGGGATATGATGCTGAATCAGTACACTGCGGAGAAAACGGAAATAATAATAATAATATTAATAATAATAATAATAATAATAATAATAATGCCACAGTAAAAAAAAAACTCCGTGTATTGATAAGGATTAATTGTTTTCCCCATCGCAAGAGTTTCAGGGTCACCATCTTAGACTCGTACAAAATTCAGTAACAACTTTTCGAGGAGTTAAAGTGGTATAAAATAGGCCACATCAGCGATTTCTGCTACTCTATTGCTCGTATTTTGCTCATACTCTGTATTGACGAGAGAGTTTATCCGAGAACGATGCACATGACATACAGCAATTTTAGTAAAAATATAACAAAAAGTTAATTTAAATAACAAAAACACAATGATGCTCCAGTCCAAAAATAAACGAGCGATGGCATGCTCAGTTGCCTGGAGTAGCAGACATAAAGAGCCCTACAGGGTAGGCAACCCTTCTGCTCTGATAATGAAACCTGTAAGTAGTCCCGAACGTTGGAAATGTTAAATTCCAGGACACGGTGGAATACCCAAAAGTCTATCTCTGGAAACCAGCGATTATCTGTGTAATTTTTATGCCAAATAAAGTGATAAATAAGATTGGTTACCGTACTGCGTATCTACACAAAAAATGGCCAACTAAGATAAATTAAATACTTATTCTATACTGAATTCTTAGCGAATTTAGCCTTAGGGCCAATTTCACCAACATGTTACTAATCCTCAATTAACTAATTGTAATTTAACTTAAATACGGAAATTAAATCATGTTTAATTCATTTCAATTTCACTAAACTAATATACATTTAAAATAAAGTCAATTAATTTAATTCCCAATTAAGTCATCACAGCCTTCGGAATCATAGTAAAATCACAGTTCAGTATATACAGTACGAAGCTCAATACGTAGTAAATATGCAGCCATAGATAGTTGCTAGCCACTAGGATCGCTAATATCGCCTCATTGGAGACAATGCGAAATAGTACCGGCACAGTCTATTGTTCCTAGCACCCTCTCAACTAAGCTTCGTGACTGTATATACTAGACTGTGGTAAAATCGTAATTTCGAAGGCCATGTGGCTTGTTAATGTAATGACAGTTAATTTTTTTATATTACGACAATAAAATGTCATCAAAAACAGAGGTAACCTCAAAACATTTAAAAATAATCTAAAACAAAAAGAGGGATGGTTAGACATTAGAAGAAAAGAAGAAAGGTTGGAAATAAGTAGAAATAGATTTTCATGCAAGTAAACGTCATCTACTATCTTCAGCAATAGTGAAAACAAAACGGGATATTATGAATAAACAGAATGGAAAGACTTCATGAATTTTAGCTATTCCAATGCCTTCAGATGTAATATTATGCCGACATGAATTATTCACATTACTTTAGTTCCAATATTTTAGACACTCGAAGATTGATTAAACATTTCTTCAATAAATGCATCATTTAAATAAATTACGAAATACTTAACTATCCCGGGTTCGATTCACTGTCAGGACGAGTTGCTAGGGTGAGGTTTTTTCTGGGTTTTTCCCTCACTCCTATGGATGAATATCAAGTAACTTTATCAGTCGATTGGAGCCCCACTTATCTTCGCCACTTCCATCCCTCCACCATGATCCTTTCCTCATCATCCTGGTTCTGGTTTTTCAGATCACTCTACCGGCGGCGTCCCGAAGCTGTGACTCTCTCGACCGGTCTCCGTGGATTGTAGTTCAGCGATGTTGGATGGCTTCTGCAATGGCACCCGAGGCGGACCTACTCGGGGGAGGAGTTTCGCCCCGGACCGACAGGGGGGCCTTGGGGGAATTTGCCGAAGGAGGAATGGTATATGGATTCTGTCGGCTGTAGGGACCGATCGTTAAGGGAGTCATGTGGTTAGGGCGGTGCGCGTAGGAGATATGTGGCATGCAACTCATTTCATATCGAGGGTTAGCGCAATAGATCTCAATAGGTCGCAGTGCTGGTCCATCCGTGCCCCTGTCAGTTAAATTCCATTCCATTCCATCAGTTGGAAATTCTAAATCACCTTCTGTACTATTCAAAATATAATATAATACTGATATCTTGCTTAGCCTAAACCGCATTTGCAAATCTTTTTCAGTCATTATATTAAAATAATATTCTCTTTCGGAAAATATCCTCACCCATCTTGGTAAGAAATCAACATTTGCAAATATCAAGTCCATCTTTATCTTCGTCATGATGAAAATTATCGTCGTTAATGCAGGATTGGTTATTTAAATGACGAAATATTGACTAATTAACTTAAATGTAGTTTAATGAGAGCTTAAAACCCACCTTGTGTTGGTGAAATGCATTGTCCCTGTAAGTGTCAATTAAAAAGATTTTAAGTACCAATTAAATTTAAATACGTTTCGTGAAATCGGTCCTAAGTGCTCAATACTAGAGTCTACTGCACAATGCACAATATATCGCAGGCAAAAGAAAAAAATAGATTAAGAGAGACTTATTGTTAAGGATTTACCAGCCTTTTAAATCCCATTTATCCCATTTCTTACATGTGAGTAAACTAATCAAAAACATTTTTAAGCATTCGGAATTAAAAGAATGAAGTTTCAATATAACGCCAATATATTATAATATCTATGAGTATATTACTTTTGTCCTACGCCTTGACTTCGTGGTTTAAGGCATCCTGTCTAGTATTCACGTTACGGAATGCACACTGGTTCGAGTCCTCATGGCGGAGAAATTTTCTCATGATATTTTGGTCAGTGTATGGTACCAGTGCCCATAAGAGTCGTGAAGCACTTGGGGAGCAACCATAGGTAGCGAAATTCGGTTACGAAAACCATCTAGAACGGGTGGGGGATCATCGTGCTAACGACACGATACCTTCATTCTCTGCTTTGGCATGTGTACGTCAGCCAGCAGTCGGCTGGTCGGTCTAGACCTTTAAAGGGCTGTAGGGCCAAGAATTATTTATTTATTTATTTATTTATTTATTTACTTATTTATTTATTCATTCATTTATCTATTATATTACTTTCAGGTGATGTATTTCATATATAAGTAAATTATGCAAGAACTCCAGTTGCAACCAGTCTCAAAGTTTATAAACATGTACCAGCTGCGGTGGAAAAACCATGTCAAAAGAATGAATCAATGAATCATAATAGACTTCTAAAAGCCATGCTTCAATATTGTCCCCAAGGGAAGAGAACTTTGGGCCGCCCAAAAAGAAAAAAAAAGTGGACCGAGAATGACTCACTGAGACCATAACATATCATGGACCTTATGCTTGTTTGGATGATGATGATATGTAAACAAATGCTTCAGTAAAATAACTTACACTCTAGTTTTAAGCCAAACATTGCCTCTGAATTTGGCGAGTTATATAACAGAACGCTCAGGCTAAGGAAGAAGATGTATCACAACTGTGCTATACGATAAAACACGTTTTTGCTGAGAAAGGCTACTTTTTATTCATACCGTAGAGGAGGCTCTTGGGAGAGAAGAGATTTACGCAGAATCATACGAGGCGTATAAGTTCAGTTATTTTTCCCCATGAAGTCCGAATGCTAACGTTAATTATGTTTCAGAGCAGACTTGGTTTGACGACATTAAGCCACTAAGTGTATTATGTTCCTGTTCCGTCCTTCAGAATATTCGATTTGCTGTAGTACATCTGTAGTGATGCATCTTAATGTGTGTGGAGGCATTCCAGATTTCATACTATACTTGTTCCCGTTTGCTATAAATCATTGCCTGCAAAATTATTCAAGCGGTAACAAATTGCTTTACATTACCAAGGACAACTTAGTTTTATGACGGATTATTATCAAGGAAACCGGAAGTCAATGAACGACAGATACTATGAGAGTAGTACCACAATCTAGTATATACAGTCACGAAGCTTGAGATGTGAGGGTGCTAGGAACAATAGACTGTGTCGGTACTATTTCGTATTGTCTGTAATGAGGCGATATTAGCGATCCTAGTGGTTAGCAACTATCTATGGCTGCATATTTACTACGTATTGAGCTTCGTGACTATATATACTAGACTGTGATAGTACGAAGAAATGAAAATGAGGAGACAATGCAGGTTTCTTGTGCAATTTTTGTTTTGCCATTTCACTTACAAAGGACAGGTAATTGATGAAGTATTAATAAAATAAGGGAGGTGACTTAAAGTCGTTGAGAATTCTTAAACTGAATGCAATTATATCCACCAGGAAAACACCGAAGCGCAGTCCAGAGCTAGACACAGTTTTGGTTGCTGAAGTGGGCTGGAAATTATGGAATTATTCAGCGACTCCAGTGATATCACTCGATAGAGTCAATTTTACAACACATCAATGCTACTTCAATTATGCAGTAAGGACGTGTTTTCATAGTTGTGCGCATTTGTAAAAAGAATCGAGGACCATAATTGTAGTTACAACTAAGCAGTTTGTCGAGGAAAACCAAATAACTAACAGAAAAAACTCACCACAGAAGTAGACCTATGGTAAAGAACCAATTGAAGGGTTCAGAACCATAGTGGGCCAAGCGCCATTTATTAAAAACGGAGAAAGCAAGGATTAAAGTTAAGTGAATACCATTGTTTAATGAAGATTGACATATCATTTAATTTTAAAGTGTATACTTTATATTACTTGCTATATGTTTCCATTGAATTATGGTAATAACTTCATTTTAACCCTTGTTTTCTACGGTTTTAGTAAATGGCGCTTGGCCCACTATGGTTCTGAACCCTTCAATTGACTTCAGTCGAGTTGAGTTTATTGCAATAAAGGAGCTTACACAATAAAATAAGAACAGAAATCATCTTCGAAGTACGAGTAGTAAAAACTCGTGCTCAGCGGGATATCCAAACACACAACCATGGTAAATATAACAATAAGAAACAAAATGGATTTAAACTTGTTTAAATTAACTAGAAAAATAAAATTTTAGCTATATATTTTGATAACAAGAAGAAAATATTACAAAAAGTTCTAAATTACAGTAAGTCAGCGATTTCCTATAGGTATCATAGTTCAACATTACAGGAGCGAAATCGGTGGTATAAATAACATCATAATTTCTCATCACACAATTAAGGTTACACAGACACAAAATTGTGACAAAAATGGAATTCTTTTAATAATTGCTTTAATAGATAGCATACATGCATTTTCTGTATTAAATACTGAAATATTTTGCTTGTCTGAAGGACGTAAGTGGTCTTTAATATGTAAATATCACAGCGCGGTGCAATGTGCCACTCCCCCTTTCAGTAGCCATTTTGGAGTTTCTGTGTTATAGAAATTTTCTTGGAATTTAGACAGGCAAACTATCTGACCAGTTCTAGGAAGGCTGTGGCTTACTACTTCATTATCGATATGGAGAACACTGAGTGCACTGTATGAGGTGAGATAGTAGATAAATAGTACTATAACTTTAAACATCGTTTTCCGTGACTTACACTTTTTAATGCTTATATACCTTTCTCTCTGCAACCATTAGGAGTAAAAATATATAATTTTGCACACAAGCTTAAAACTGTATTATCTATAATTCCCTTCAACAAAATTTGGATTTGTTAGTATTTGTGAGTTTTACACATTAAAAAACTTAGAAAAAAATTAAAAAATGTTGTATACCTAATATACATTTGTAAATAATATATAGCCTAAATAAAATATTTGGTTACAGGTAAATGTTACTTTAAGCATTGGTAACACATGTACAAAGTTTTAGGATTATTGGTTTAGCAAATGTTTAGAAAAAGGTACCGTCATTTCCCATAACTATGGTTCTGGAACACAACTATGGTCCGTTCAAATTTTGTACTCCATAACATAGTACCTCTTAGAATATGCCATTAGGAAAGTTCAGGATAACAGGCAGGGTTTGGAATTGAACGGGTTACATCAGCTTCTTGTCTATGCGGATGACGTGAATGTGTTAGGAGAAAATCCACAAACGATTAGTGAAAACGCGGAAATTCTAGTTGAAGCAAGTAAAGCGATAGGGTTGGAAGTAAATCCCGAAAAGCCTAAGTATATGATTATGTCTCGTGACCAGAATATTTGTACGAAATGGAACTATAAGTATTGGAGATTTATCCTTCGAAGAGGTGGAAAAATTCAAATATCTTGGAGCAACAGTAACAAAAATATAAATGACACTCGGGAGGAAATTAAACGCAGACTAAATATGGGAAATGCCTGAGAAGCTTTTGTCATCTAGTCTTCTGTCAAAAAGTCTGAAAGTTAGAATTTATAAAACAGTTATATTACCGGTTGTCCTGTATGGTTGTGAAACTTGGACTCTCACTTTGAGAGAGGAACAGAGATTAAGGGTGTTTGAGAATAAGGTTCTTAGAAAAATATTTGGGGCTAAGAGGAATGAAGTTACAGGAGAATGGAGAAAGTTACACAACGCAGAGCTGCACGCATTGTACACTTCACCTGACATGATTAGGAACATAAAATCCAGACGTTTGAGATGGGCGGGACATGTAGCACGTATGGGCGAATCCAGAAATGCATATAGAGTATTAGTTGGGAGGCCGGAGGGAAAAAGACCTTTGGGGAGGCCGAGACGTAGATGGGAAGATAATATTAAAATGGATTTGAGGGAGGTGGGATATGATGGTAGAGACTGGATTAATCGTGCTCGGGATAGGGACTAATGGCGGGCTTATGTGAGGGCGGCAATGAACCTCCGGGTTCTTTAAAAGCCAGTAAATAAGTAAGTATAACATAGTACCTCGTTTATCTATATTTTTGCTGTACTGTAGTTTGAAGCCAAATCATTACAGCTATCTACGAACGGTCTATGTTACTTCTACAATGTTCTTTGAATGGTTGTATCGTGGACCATATTTGTATTTCAGGACCATAGTTATGGGAAATGGCGGTACATTATTTTTTATTTTTTTTTAATGAAAAATTTGAAAAATAAAAACTATTATTCATAAAATTCTGAAAAAATTGAAGGTAAAGAAAACTCTGTTTTAAATTCATGTTTTAAATTTCAAGATCCTAAGTAAAAAAATTTGAGAGTTATAGGCAATTAAGTAAAATAATAGTATTCCTCATCCGTGCCCCCTCAAAGCTGTAATTGATGTATTATTTTAGGCAAACTTCTCTTAAATTCATAGTTTGCAATACATAATATATATTCACAAGTATGCCGTACCGTAACTGAAATAATCAACGAAAAGACTATCATTTCAGCCCAAAATAATAAAAACACCCCAAACTTATCTAATTCTATTATTTTTTCTTTAATGCGAGAAACAGTAATCAAAAGTGTGCTTAAAATGTGACAGGCTCATGTCAGTAGATTTACTGGCATGTAAAAGCACTCCTGCGGGAGAAAAATTCCTGCACACCGGCGACGCTGATATAACCTTGGCAGTTGCGAGCGTCGTTAAATAAAACATAATATTTTAACAGTAATCAAAACCTGACGCTATTTCAGTTTGAATGGAAGTCTGTTCTGGTAATTCTGGACATTCCAAATGGTCACTATACACTATTTCGACAAATCGTCAAACTCTTCTTCACTTCTGCTTCATTCAGAACAAGAATATATATAACATGTATGTAAACACACGATTATCCTTCTAAGATCATTCTATATGACCTTCATGTAATGGGAGGAGTTTTTTGAATAGAGGTTTGATATCGTTCTTGTCCTACATGCATGAGAAAGTTAATATCTGTTCAGGTTAAAATCCTACAGTATGTCTGTTGAAAGTCTAAACTTGAACGTAAAAGTATCAGATCATTTTAGAAAAGAGAAATTAGACAATTTTTATAAGTTAGTTGAGTCCGATAAATACGAAATATGTTTAAAAATGGTAAATTCGTAAGAGAAAATATATGTCATTGCTATTTTGCTTTAAAAATATACAAATCTTCTTTGTAGTCTTCAGAGAAAAGGAAAATCGAGAGGATGATTGACAATACACAGTCAATAATGCAGATTAATTCTTCATTAAAGAAATGTGTGTTGCTTTATCTATTCGAATATTACTTGTTACTTTCCTGTATCATAAAAAGTAGTTAATTCTCTTGAGTTGCCAGCTAACTTCTGCATATCGGATGATTTATTTGTTTGTTCTTTTATTCCGGAGCGAGTAGAGGCAAGCGCGATGGTTAAGGTAGATAATCGCTCATTTATTTTAAGTAATATTTTTTATAGGAACTGTCATGTCATTTTCCACTTTATTTTACGAAAATTACGGAGGATATAAACTGAACTGTACTGAATGTGAAGAAAAGATATCCAAGCATTGAGATAAAATCGTTGGATATAGAAAGATAAACAGACAGACAGTCAGTCAGACAACATTTTCGAAATTTTTCCTCGGTGTCCGAGATGCCGAAAATGTATAATTATGTTTCTTCTAATTTATAATTAAAAAGTCAGGAATACATTTCTCTTCAGATCAAGATGCTGCATTTTTAAAGCAGCTAGTCTACTTGAAAAAATTAGGTAAAATTTTACAATTAAGTTCATTAATTTATGAACACCTTACCAGTATATCGCATCGTTTCACGAAAGTATAAACCTTGTATTGGACAATATAAGAAAACAGAATTTTTCCTCGAGGTCTCCTGTTTTCCTTAACAAATTTAATTCCCCCAAAGCTCTCTATTTTGTAATATTTCATTTAAAGAAACATATGGTACAGGCTAGCGAACGAGCTAAGATAATTCAAGATGGCCAGTTGGATATGCAACTTCTGTCTGAATCATTCATGTTCATGAACCAGTTGCGATAAAGCGGGAAATTATATTACAAGATCCGTTGATAACACCCAATTGGCGAGATCCTCTGCTACACAACTGCGCGGGTGCCACGTTATATAATTTATGAATCATTGAATATTAGGAAACTACCTGTCCCAACTTTCTTGCATGTCCAGATATTAATTTGACGGTTGGGTAGGACATATATCACTATTTTTCATTAAGCTATTTTGTATATAGGATAATTCTAATAAATAAAAGAAACAATTTTACGAATTTCGAATACATAATATATTATTTATGGTAGAAAAACGTATCAAGCATCAAGGAATAGCAAAACTCAAAGTTTTATTTAGATCACAAACATCCAATGTGGGAACCGCATGTCACGCGCCATATGTCCAGGCGAAAGTATATTATTCTTCCTATACATGCATTTCCACATCTATGGTTTCTATACGGCGTAGTAATTCTGGCAGAGTTTGTGGCAGATGTGACACATAAACACAGTCCTTCACATATACTCACAGAAAAAAATCACACAGGGTGTAAGGTCAGGTGGTCTGAGTGGCCAATTGCGAAATATCAGATTATTAGGACTGACACGGGCGATCAGACGGTGAGACAGATGTCTATTCAGTTAACGTTGGATTTCATTATAATAGAGTGGTGTACCATCTATTCGGAACAGGTTGAGATGGTGGATGACATGTGTGGAAATGTACCGTTGTGACGGAATTTATCTTTGTTAGCTCCAACAAAGCACACTATTTCTGTTGCTCGTTAGCCATTCTGCAAAAATAGCGCTATGACCGAGAGTACGAACTCAGTGCACACAACAATAGTGCAGTGACCAAGCGTAAGAACTTAGTGCACACAAGAATAACGCCATGACTGAGCATAAGAACTTAGTGTACACAAAAATAGCGCCATAATCGAGCGTAAGAACTTCATGCACACAACAAGAGCGCCATGACCGAGCGTAAGAACCTCGTGCACACAACAATAGCGCCATGACCGAGCGTAAGAATTTAGTGCACACAAAAATAGCGCCATGACTGAGCATAAGAACTTCGTGCACACAACAATATCACCATGACCAAGCGTAAGAATTAAGTGCAGACAACAATAGTTCCATGACCGAGCGTAAGAATTTAGTGCATACATAAATAGCGCCATGACCGAGCGTAAGAACCTCATGTACACAACAACAGCGCCATGACTGAGCGTAAGAATTTAGTGCACACAAGAATAGCGTCATGACCGAACGTAAGAACTTCGTGCACACAACAATAGCGCCATTACCGAGAGTAAGAACTTATGATCAAGAGTAAGGACTTCATGCATACAACAATAGCGCCATGACCGAGCGTAAGACTTCGTGCACACAACAATAGCGCCATTACCGAGAGTAAGAACTTAGTGCACACAACAATAGCGCCATTACCGAGAGTAAGAACTTAGTGCACACAACAATAGCGCCATGATCGAGAGTAAGAACTTCATGCACACAACAATAGCGTCATGACCGAGTGTAAGAATACAGAGTATGCGCATAAAATATTTATGCATTGATGCCTAATACGTTCTTCTATCATAGTTTCTTCATACTAAGTACTGTATGTACGAGTGAAGATGTTTCATTCATTTGTAATTTCTATGTATAAATAAACTGATTTGCAGCAATTCAGACTGGCATGGCAGTTGGATGCAATAAAGAAATATGCACATCTTCTATAGGCCTATTACTACTGACGTTATCCCTTAAAACATGTATGTCTGGAAAATTTATAATGCGTCACTGAAATTAAATAATTACAACACAAATAAGTGAGGAAATTAAAAGAAAGGCGCTTCATGCAATTAGCGACGCTGCGTGTTGCAGAACTGTGACACTGGCAGCTCCGAGCTTGCATTGTTATGCCGACTTCGAATCGCACATATTTTTTCTACATTCCGCACATATTCAGGGACGATTGTGCGGGATAGGAATTCCTGCCCTCGTGTCGCGACTACAAATTTAACTTCGTCATTTCATGTTTCTCGGCTCAAAGAAAGTATTTCGTATTCAAAATTCAACCATTCATATTCTGGTGCACACTATTAAAGTTCTATACAAAACCAAGTTCACGAAATTCACATGGAAATACATTTACACTGAAAACAGTACAAATTAAAGATTATTCCGATTTATATTTCACAACTCAGTCAAAAGAAGGAAATACGAATACCGTACCACAAGGATTTCTGTCTGCCACGCGTTTGAAGCTTGTGGCAACGATTTAGTTCCTTGGTAGTGTTGAAAAACATATTTCCATTAGGCCTATATTAACAGTACATCACATAGGAATTAAATAAATAATGCATTTGCCGTCTTAGAGAGCTTATAAAATTGCTGTTGCAATTGCTATTGCAATTTGATAAGCTTTCTAAGACAGCAAATACATTATTTATTTAATTCCTATATTTTAGCTTACCGAAAATCATACAACATGCCTATAAAAATACATCACACGTTTAGTCAACAATCCGAAGACCGGTTGGACACCAATAAAGTGAGACAACAAAGCAAGGAAGGTAAGGGGCAGGTTGGCCAGCTTCTTTCCCTTCCGTTGCAAATATCGCTCACTAGTAGCATACACAAGTATTATATACAGGGTGGAAGTGAAATAAACTTGCAGATTGAAAGAAACGGCACACGTAAATGAAAAGAAAATCTGTATTACATTTTGTGATTAAATACATGGTTAATTATAAAATTAAGTTGGAAGTTACAGCAGTCCGGCAACATTGTCACTCTACTCGTGATACAGATGTAAGAGGTGAACGCACTCGGTGAGTTCCAGTGGCACGCTTCGTGCAATGACTTGCATTTAGGGGTTTTTAAACTTAAATTTACACGAAAACCGTGCACGCTATTGAAATACGCCAGAGGAATAAATTATTTTTTTATTATATTTCTTATCGACATGGAAAAAATCCCGAACCTTCTTGCAATAATTAACGAATAAAAGCTTGTTAAACATTTGGGAAAACATTATTTTTTTCTGAAAAAAAAAAAACTTTGAACTTCCCACCAATATGATATTACAGTTTTTTGTTACATAGAACATGAGCTATTCGCTCTTGAAATCTGCAAGGCTATTTCACTTCTATCCTGTATGTACATATATATTATATAATAAATAATTTAATATCCATTTATTTTTTCGGATTACACATAATAGGTATTGTTTAAAGTTAAAAAAAGTAAAGTACTCGCCATATTATATTAATTATACGCCTTAGAAATATACAGGACATAAACGATATAAAAATCCCAAATTATATACATGAGTTGTAAATAAAGCACTGGCAACACTGCCTGGAATGAGTCATGCGCATTCGCATGCGATATGAGACAACTTGTGATCGTAGTTGGAAATAATGTCGATGTATTGAATGATAAAACCGGTTGCTATGACAACAGATGTTGTTACTGTGCGTGATTAAATGTAGAGCACTATTTTTAATGTTCTAAAGCTTGTTTACTAAACTTCAGCAGCAATCGTGGATAAAAATCGAGGTAGCCCGTGGTAGAAATGCACGCCAATGTCACCAAGGGTTACTTGAAGCTTGTGGCAACGATGCACTACCGTATGGGACGGTTGTAAGATGGATCTCTATATTTGTTACGGATCGGAATGACACGGCAATAAAATGCCACGTTTAAACTAAAAGTTCTTATATATATATATATATATATATATATATATACTGTATTTTACATAGGTCCAGAAAAATGAGTTGCAACTATTGTTTAAGAAGAGACTTCCTAATAACGGAGGATAAGATGACAAAAATGTAGGCAACAAAGAGACAGACTAGCACTGTCAGAGTGCTTAAAACCACTTTTTCAATATAAGAGATTGTTACGTTTAGTCAATTGTTCGAAGCTAGGTCTGAACCTCACAAGTAATACCAACAATGCACCACTTATGAGGCAACTAAGCCAGGAGATTGAGGAAAGTAATATTTCCGGGAAATCTTGAAATATGTGTGGTTAAAACAATAATAATATGAATATTTCATAAAATTATGAAATAAATTATACAAACTGTTTCTATTACTCTTAAGTTCTGAAGAAACTGTGATTTGCAAGAGTCAAAACTCAACCTACTACTAGCTAACAACCATGAATAAAACTTTACTACGTCTTTAAAAGATAAAATATGCAACAAATTGTTTTGACGCAGAAACGTCTCTTACTTGAGATAATACACAGTTTTCATAGTCAAAATCAGGCATGATATAAGGGAGTAGAGGTAAAAATGATCGAATTCATTCCTTCCACAATATTTCGGACATAGCAGCTGTGATTACATCAGCGCAACAGGTAAATTCTGTACATGAACTTGGCTTCTCTTCCTCTTAGGGTTATACAAAATTAATGCGGCATGCCATTAGCCTACATTAAACATTTCAAATCAAGTCAAATATGTAATATAGCCATTCATATTATCACTATGGCTTAGCACTCATAAATAACAATCACTTACAAGCTCTAAATCGTCTTTACTGTTTGGTCAGGACGAGTCTGTCTGTATTAGGATGAATACTATTATTACATAAACATAAAGCAGTTACGAGATGGTAAAGTGTTAGATGTGTACGCGCAATTTTTTTCACCAGGTTCATTTTACAAAAACATTTTTCGCAGACATATTTGGATTCAAAGATTGTCTATGATCTTAGCTGCAAAATTAATATAGTTAAGAGACGTCATTAGGTAAGTAATAAATATTTCATAAAATTCCTTGCCGGTTTTACCTGAAATCTGAAAAGAGTATTGGTCTCTATAACTCACCTATGTGTGTGAAATGCGATAAATTGATCGGGCTGCATTTTCGACTAGTAGTGTTATTGTTTTAATGCATGTAACAATTATTTTATTAATATCAACCATTTTAACAGTCCTATTTTTAAACTAATGCCTATAAATTTATGTGTGCTAAGTTCTTATGTTCAAGATCGAAATGCTGTCTGATATGATAAAATTTTACATAAATCTCAACTGGAAAGTTGAGGCATTGAAATTTAGCTTTATTCATAAGGGGGAATGGAATGGATTTTGGGGTCAAAATTCATTTTTTTGTTTTATTTGTTTCTGAATCTCCAGCATTTTCTGCTTAAAATGGCGTTTGAATTATGTTGATATCTTTACTACATCTATTTTATTTTATTTTTTAAATAATTGCTTGCACAGAAATTCTTCTGCTATCAGTGAATATGGCTGCGGTGTCAGCTGTCAAATGCTGACATAAGTGACTCTCTTTCAATGTTGTTTCAAATGTGCCGCCACTGGCAAGATATTTTATGTTTTGAGAGGATATTTTGTCTGTTGGCTAACAAGTCTTTGCTTGCTCACTATTTTCTCGATCATATCAGTGGCTTTGTCTTTGTTTATGTGTTGTTTTCTAGTTTGTGCACACACGAGTTTTGTTTGAAGTCTTTTTCATAAATAATTGTTATAATTTCTTGTGAAAATGCCTCGACCAAGTAACAGAGTGTTTAAAAAGCGAGTCTATTGGAAGAAAAGGTCTAAACTGAATGGTAGTGAAGCCAGTAGTGATGTATTATCATCTCCTATTGTGACTCCTGGGCCATCTAACCTCAAGACCATTCCTGCAACTCCAACCTCTTCTCAGAAAAAACTAAACCCAGTGAAGGAGAAGTATGATGAAGTTACTAAGGGTACTGAACAGTTTGAAATTATAGATTTATCAATTCTGTGTGAGGTTTTTTCAAATAATGTGTTGTGTAAAGGCTGTGCAGCAAGTGGCATGGAACTAATTGTAAATAAACATGTGGGTGTTGCAGTAGAATTAGAATTAGTCTGTAAGTCTTGTAATCATAGTGTATGTTTTCTTCTTCAACTATGAGTAATTCACAAGATGGGAAAAAGTTGTACAGTTCAAATATAAGGCTAGTTTATGGTCTGCGTTCCATTGGCAGAGGAAAGGCGAGTGGAGACATGTTGTGTGGAATCATGATTTGCCTGCTCCGCCTTCAAAATTTGATGAGTATAATTATATATTGGGGTCTGCAGCTGAAAATATAGCTCTTGAATGTATGAGAGAAGCTGCAGAGGAGGCAGTTTCAGAAAATAATAATATTAGAGATATTAGTATAGCCCTGGATGGCACATGGCAGAAGCGAGGCCATACGTCTAACAACGGTGTAGTGACAGCTACTAGCGTGGACAGTGGGAAAGTAGTTGATGTGGCAATCATGTCAAAATTCTGTAGGTGTCCAGAAAGATTGAAAATGATACATGAAGAGAAGTGCACTGCAAACTATAGTGGAACAAGTGGTGGAATGGAAGTATCCGGAGTGAGAAAAATTTTTCAACATTCCGAGTAGTGGTACACAGTGCGGTACACAAATTACTTAGGGGATGGTGACTCCAAAGCATACAATGAAGTTAATAAAATGAAACCTTATGGAAATAATGTAAACATTGCAAAATTAGAGTGTGTAGGGCATGTGCAGAAGCGAATGGGGTCCCGTTTGAGAAGATTGAAGACGTCATTGAAGGGGAGTAATTTGAGCCACGGTAAGTCTATAAGTGGCAAGAATAGACTCACAGATTCTGCAATTGACAGACTACAAAATTATTATGGCCTTGCAATAAGGCAGAATGTTGACAGTGTAGAAAACATGAAAAAAGCTGTTTGGGCAATATATTTTCATACACTTTCAACAAATGAAGAACCAAGTCATGAATTGTGTCCGGCTGGTGCAGACAGTTGGTGTAAATTCAATAAAGGATAGGTAACAGGAGTTAATTACAATCATCCACACAGTTTGCCTCGTGCCATTATGGACGAAATAAAGCCAATTTTCAGAGATTTAGCTCATCCTGATCTCCTGAAAAAATGTCTGCATGGCTGGACACAGAATCCTAATGAATGTGTAAATAATCGCATCCCCAAAACTGTTTTTGTAGGGATAAACACACTCCATTTCGGAGTCTTTGATGCTGTAGCCACATTCAACCAGGGAAATGATACAAAGTGTCAAGTGCTACAGTCATTAGGTTTAGATGTTGGTGAAAACACTGTCGCGGCAATGTAGCAAATCGACAAGAAAAGGATCCAAAATGCAGAAACCAAGATGTCTCACTTATTCAGAAGGGCCCAACAGCACAGAGGTACTAAAAGAAAGGTAGCAATGGAAAATGAAGAGGATGAAGATGATTCTAGCTATGGTGCAGGCTTGTTTTGATGACAAAACTTTAGAGCTCGTTTTCCGTAAGTTGACATTTTTTTTACAGAGGGAGCATTTTCCCAGCTTCTACTCGTAGGGAGCTGAACTTTTTAGGATTCATTCATGCATGTGTTCTAAATATGCCAGAACTCTTGTTTCTTAATTTGGTGAGAATTTTAAGCATGTTACTGAGAAGTGTGTGCTGTAAAATGTAGAAAAAATTTAACATTACAAAACAATTTATATCTAATACAATTAACTGAATATTTTAAAAACAATGAATTTAGCAGTACGCCATGGCAAATAGGTATTAGCTTTAAAAATTTCACAATCCTATTCCGAATAGTTTATGAGTAATTAATGTACCTTATATTTCCTCTAGTTTAACATTATCGAGATAGGGTATTCCATTCCCCCATAATAACGAAATAGTCTTGTTCCCATGCTTCTTGGAAATTAAAACGAAACCTACAATTTATTCGCCATATTCCACCACTTTACACATCCATGATTAGAAAGCTATCGTACCGAGTTCAACCTCTTGCCTACTGTACGCACAAGCAGACAGGTAGAATATTTGTGGAGGAAGAAATAAAGGGGAGTTGTATACAGTGCGAGCGCGAAAACATATTGTCCATGTGAGGTCCAAATGGGAGACAAAACGCACAAAATGAAATAACGCACCCAGTGAGAAAATTAAAACCTCAAATATAAGCAACTTCTTACTTGTCTGAGTTGAAATTTGAGTGCACAAATAGCAACAAATTCTTACGTTTCAAATGGGGAAGTCTTTCAAAACTCGGAAAACAATGTTGTTATCATTGAAGCTACTCACCGACTACATGCAAGTACCCAAACTGCGTCTTGGCGGTGACGGTGTTGATCTGGCACATGTAGCGGCCTTTGTCCTCCTCCTGGACGTTATTGATGTGGAGGAACCAAGTGCGATGCTTGTCGTGCGTCACAGAGATGCGGGGATTCCGGGTGATCACGTGATTGTGCACAGTCAATATTGCAGATTGTTCGAAGTGCATCCACGCCACCTGCAAGGAAATGTTACAATGAACAACCACTATTAATAAACAGACATTCCGGAAACGAGGCATCCATGATCTAGGAGTAAACATGGCAACAGTCATGAAAATATTACAGATTTCGGGATATTAAAATAATAATAATTTTCTTTGATAGATAGCTGAGTGGATCTTGTTAAGCCTCTGAAAATAAACCTGATCACTTAAAGTGTAAAAAACAGCATTTAACTATTTTCTTCCCGTGCCTTACTAAACAAAATAATAAGCCAAATGGCGATAGAGGACCAATAGAATAAATCGATGAAAAAGGAATGCGAAGTACTAGAACAGGTCTGCGGGATTTATTATTTAGTTTGAGCGATGTTCAGATAGTTGTCTCCTTCTACTCCCGCAACTTTGTTCATCGTGGACATAAGAAGACATCAGTGGTGTGCAATATGTAAGCTACTTTTCATTTGTTGTAAACAGAAAATTAAATGTAGTATTAATATACATATGTAGGCAAAGCACGTCTTGCACTCATTGCGTTGTTTATCGTTTCTATCCACCTGTCCGCAGATGGTTTCTGTCAGCGCGAGCGCGCTCAGAGAGAGGCATACCCCAGCTGTGTACCAGAACAAGTCCTACACTCATGTCGATATTGTTGAATATAAATCAAATACAGAGTGTATTCACAAAGTGGACAAAACTTCAGGTATGGACTCCTCTTACGTATAGAAGAAAATATGGTTATATCAACATGTGTCCGGAAATGCTGGTTTCTGATTATTACTTGCAAGTATGATCATAGTGCACTCCAATAAGTTTGTGTGCTGGAATTGTTTCATGCATTCTGCTTACAGTTCCTTAGATGAACCGATCAAAATGTCCACCTCCTGCCTGAATACAGGCTGCAGCTCTTCGTCTCATGGAGATCCGCACATAAATATAAAGTCAAACATTTTTTTTTCTAGGGGAAAGGAGGGTAAGAGTACACACTTTTTGGATTCTGAGCTCTAGTTACTTTGTGGTTTAGTTAATACATATGCAATTTTTATAGAAAATAGAAGCATGTTTCCAAAAACATGGACATTGTAAAAATCTTAAAATAATATTAAAATCTTTTGCAATTAATTAATTACATTAGGTACTGAAAATGCGAACTCTTAAACGACATATGGTCTAAGAGCACGCAGTAGTATAGTTGAATTGCACGCATATACTATATTTATTTTAAATATTATCTGTATATCATTATTTTGTTTCTTTTGTCAATAGAGATGAATTCAATCGCTATGGTTAATTAAATCACTTAGCTGATGACATATTTTAGCAACAAGAACAAAAAGTAAACAGAGACACAAAGATCACAACTAACGTTAACAAATCAAATTTATTCACAGTCATCACAAACAAATAATCCACATCCATTGTAACTTGTGTAGTACTCATGCCACCAATTATTACATTGGTCACACTTTATCCAGTCGCAATCAGGAGGTTCCATATACTCTTCAGAACACAGACAAGCAATGATGGTCGCTTTGTTTATATTAGAAACCTGTGGAATAGATCTTTTGCTCTCATCTGTAGCTAGTCTTTCCTTTATCTGCTATATAATTACTTCCGTAAAAACCATCTTTCTGTCGAATTTATTTTATATTTCCTCACTGTCTCGTAATTCTTGCAACTCCATTGAAATTAAAAAAAAAATCATTTAGGATTCGAATAAATAGGACATAGCTAATTTAATAAAATATTAAAATGCAATAACCATTTTAACTAATATAAAATAAAAAAGTAAGTTAAAATATTACCTCTATAAAACCGTACTGTAGCTGTTTTAGAGTCTAGAGTACGCATGCGAACTGTTAGTCGCTAGCGTAATATTTTACAATTGGTGGTACTGATTCGTGGCTGCTCACATCTTGGAATGGTAGTTCATGCTTTATTAACAACAGTACTCAGCCGTATTTTAATATGTGATGGAACTATAACTATTCTCCTATTACCCTAGTAACATGAACATTATTAACATTCAGATAAAAGATAGCAGAGGGAAAAAACAGATTTCTCACCTTTAAGGGGAGATGTAAGTCCAAACTGACAAAAATCATATTGTCTAAAAACTACTCTAAAATATTACATAGTGCTAAGAATCTCTCCATAAATTTTACGGCAGAATTTTACTTTAAATGGGTTTTAAAATTTAAAGAGCCATGGTTTGTTAAGTGCCACTCCCCTTCTCTGTGTACTAGTTGGGTCTACTCAGTTTCTTGATTTTTTTAATGATTTTTCTTCAGGATTTAGAATAATTGATTTTTCTTCTGTGCGCTATAACCAGAATCTCTTGTTGTTGTAGTTCTTGTGGACCACAAGAGGTGAAGTAATAATCATGTGGCATGCATATTCAAACTTTACAACTTGTTATCCGCAATACCAATTTTCAATAAATAAGAAACATTTTCTCAGAAACTATTCGAGATAAAGTAATGAAATTTTGCACACACCTTTATCATTGCATAATGCAAATTTCCCTGCAGAAACTGTGCTTCTAGGTGGATAATTAAATAACTTCAATATGGCAAAACAATGATATATTTTTTAAATATATTGAACATTTATTTTGAAAAAATCAATTGAAGTTTTAAACTTCTGTCTGCAGAAATTTGTTACATATAATATAGAACAAATTTGTACAAAATTTCAGAACCATATCTTTAATAGATCATGAGAAAATGTTCCTTATATTTTGTGATATCAGGTTAGGTTAGGTGGGTTCGTAATTAGACATCCTGACATGGTGAGATATTGTAATTAATTATCATAACAGATTCAGTCATTGTAAATACCTGTACAAAATTTCAGATGGACAGCTGAAAAATTGTGGATCAGTGAATAATTACATGTAACAGTGTATTTGAGACTACGTCTCCCCTTAAGACAACTGTACGAAACTCGGAGCGATTTACACCACATCCAATTTGTCTTCCTTCACTCACAGAGCATATGGACAGTCGGTTTTTCCAACATCGAAATTACTATAAAATATTCGGCGGGTGCGTACTCTTAGACTGTGTGTACTCTTATCCTACTTTCCCCTATACATATGAGGAATCCAAACCTGAAGTTTTGCCCACTTTTTCGTTACATCCTATATCATATGAGGAGATTAAACCTCTGTAATGAGACAGTCAGTTATTGAGTTTAACGTACTATATTTGAGTGTCAGAGTTGCCTAAACAGAATTACACTGAAAAAAGTTATTGAAGTCTAAACTTAGACGTCGCTTTTTTTTTAACTATAGGCTATGCTCTCATTTGGAAATTATTTCTCCTTCACTATAATGTAATATTTATCTAGTACAAGCACTTTGGTACACATATAAATAATAATTTACAGTCATTTTATCCAGAAATCAGAGGCTTAAAAATTTGTGAGCCACTCATTTTATCTAGTACACATGTTAGTCTCTAATCGTTTAATTATCGAAACTATTTTACTTAATGTCTTTAGCATTTAACTTCAAACTTTCTTTTGTAAATAAAGAAAAATGTATAATTTACTGTAGTACATCTGAATATAAAGAGCGGTAAGACAGGTGGTGGAAAAGCGAAAGCAAGCGATTTGACTTTCGCCACAACTATAGTGCACACATTTCATCTTCCCAACCTCGCAGTTGTAGAGCGGACACGGTATGCACACTATGCAAGCATGGAAAAATAAAATGTCTACAGAGTATTTACAAGAAAATGACTAACTCGTGCATCTCCTACTCTCGAGCCACAAATGGGAGTTGCAGATATCTTTATTTTTTAGATATTTCCCGCTGATCTTACTTTGTATCAGGCATTATAGCGATTAATAATGTATGTCGAGATAATGAAAATATGGCGAGAGAGTAGTATTTGTATCTGTATTTACCTCTTTCTTCAATTTTAATTTACATTTATACCTGTATATTTTATTTATACCTCTAATTATATATTTATTATTCTCCTTTTCATTTTTATGATATAAGTAACTATAACTTTGTGCTGTCTATATAAATAGGGCTTTCCCTTGTTATCAAAACACTTCACTAGTACAATCAAAAGAATAAAACGCAATCTAATGCCAACACAGCCATTCTAACAGATTTACTGAAATGGACTATCGAGCGTTCGGAAGATGGTTTGCCGCGGGTTACTAGGCCTTCGTCCCGGTCGACCTATATTATGTAAACGAACGCTCTGTAGAAGGTACCTTGCTCTACCGAGAATCATAGCAGACAGTACTCAGACTCCGTTGCCTGCTAGAAGAGCAGTAGTGCATGTGGTGTTCTGAATTCGATTTGTGTTTCGTTCTATTAATGGATAAATAAAAGTTGGACATTAATAATTTCGGGTAGTGTTTTGTGAGAAAAGATTTTATACGTCAACATTAAACAGGCAGGCCTGTGCTGTTTGAAAATGCCAAACAAATGTTTCAGTTATACCGAAACACTTCTGTCTGAAGGCAAAACAAAATTCGGAGACTTAATAAGAATGAGGAAGAACGGGAAAAACGTTTTTGAAATAACTATGCAAATATTTCAGTGGTTAGAGCAAGAGAAACTAGCATCGAACACTTTGATTGACATGTCAATATGAGAGATCGAACTTACCAGGGTCGAAAAAGAGAAAACAGCGCTGAACGTTTTCAGAGAATTAACAAACAACGAGAGCATATTGCTAGGACTTGACAGCGTAGTCGAGAGTTTATACGCATGTTAATACGCATGTTAGCATTCCATTACGATCTCAATATCGATTATGCTCATTTTAATGATATTCAAATAAATAAAACAGATAAAATGAAACGCAAAATGAGGTAAAGGACCAAACGGATTATGTTGTACTGCTGGAAACGTTGTTATTTCTGAGAGTCAAGATCCTCCACAACCATTTAAAATCTTACAGCAGTACATCCGTTATCAACACACGTTTTAAATAATATAAGATAGTGCAACACTTTATTCCAAGTGGTGCCGTTTGGTGACAAAGCCTTCTTCCAGTTGAGGGAACAATCCTCTGTTCTTACAGATATATTCTGTTTCAGACGCTGTTAGGCCGTAATTACAAGCTTAAAAGATGAATTAATTGAACAACTCCAGAGTGTATTGCATGGTAATAACAGTTTCATTCATACTTTTAAACAAAACTTTTGAAAATAATTCAGGAGCAAACGACTTATAACTTATAATAAACTAATTAGGCCTATTCATTAATAATAACAAACCTATATTTGGAAACATAACAGATTTAAGTCAGTGATTTTTATATATAACAAAACGTGCAGCGAAGCGCACGGGTATGGCTAGTAAATAAATAAATAAATAAATAAATAAATAAATAAATAAATAAATAAATAAATAAATAAATAAATAAATAAATGAATAAATAAATTAATTAATTAATTAAATTAAATTAATAAATTAAATAAATAAAATAAATTAAATAAATAAAATAAATTAAATAAATAAAATAAATTAAATAAATAAATTAATAAATTAATTAATAGAGAAAGAAGTAAATGAATAAATTAAATATTCATAAGTAAATAAATCTGTCCTTAACACCGTACATTTGTAATTGCATTTGCCGAGATTTTAACTGCGATCTCTTGCTTACGAGAGGTTCTCCAGAACTTTTGAAATAACTTGGACTAGTAATACAGTACAATGACCAGAGAAAGAGGCAGAACATTAACCTCTTTCTAGTGTCGACATTATGAAGCCATGCGGACTCTGATCCTTTCACTCATTTCGGGTCTTTATTATCTGAACTTGGAAGAATTTTATTACTCTCCTACCTCTTTAAGAAAGATACTCATATTGCCCTTCTCTTGGAGTCTTACTGCGCGCCATGTATATTTAGTACTGACAATGAGCGGTAAAAAGCAATGCTCGGAATCACGGCAAAGTATGAAAGCATTTTAGATCTTTATAAATTTTGCAAATCTGTGTAGCAACAGCAAGAGATAGACCTGTTACAATCTAATGCATCGAATTTCATGTTAGCATGAAAATGTTGATCTCGGGGTCATAAGGACTACAATAATACTTCAATTTTGAAACACGCGAATAAAATATTTCTGAAAACCTATCTTCGATTTCAGGGTAGATAAAAGAAAGGAAAGATTGTTATGTGAGTTGAAGTAAGTTATATGAGCTAAGTTATCACAAAAACCCTGTATAATACATTTTGTATATTGCATATTACAAACATTTGTGTATTTTCAACTAATACCCACATTATCCATTTGGCAATATTCCCAATTTAAATCAATGGCATTTCCTACATTTCCTATTTTGATAACGTAGAGCTTGTTTCCATTTACAAAGAGTCAGGCATAAGTATGAATTAAATTAATTGATAAAAGTATTTGGCGCAATAGTGACTTACGACAAGTGTATTTTGTTGTTTTCATAGTATAGGAACTTTCTTGGTCTATTCTCATGGGGGTATTAGTATGTCTAAGGTGTTTATCTTACAAAAAAGACGAGGTATTAGGATTATAACAAATTAATCAATGCAGGCACACTACAGGCCGTTATTCGTGAATGATAAAATCATGACTGTCGTATCATAGTACATTTATCAAGCCCTAAATTTTGTGAAAGATTATTCATATAATATTGACACATAGGAATAATGTACATCTATTATTATTATTATTATTATTATTATTATTATTATTACAATTATTTCTAACATCAAAATTATTATTGATCTCTTTAAAATTTATGTAGACTACTGGACTGTACCCGAGCACGAGCATATGCTCATTTCGGGTATATATTCATATGTATCATTTCAAATGTAAATTGTGAATAAATTAGAATTAGAATTTGAATTTGAGTATCATACCAGAATCGTAACCTTTTTGATCTACATAAATATAGGCTAACCGAAACAATGAATAATTATTTTATTACGTCTTTAAAGTAGCAAATTAATTTCCTTCGTATGTTTTTAATTTGGAAAGGTGGCCTTTTAAGAGACTTGTCTATGATTGATTGATGAACAAACCTTTTTACGATATCAATGAGTTTTTAATGCTAATGCTGTTTAGTTCTTTTTGTTATGATATTATTGTATTTTATGTCTTCTCCTTGTTTATTTTATAATTATATTCTTATATTGATTTTGTATATTGCACATATTTGTGCTCTCTGACTGTAATGATATTCAAAAAGTTCAATCGGCAACAAATACCATGATAAAATTTTTTCACTGCCTTCGTATAAAACAATAACTTAACTGCTTTTAGAGACAAAAGAATTCTTTATTCTTTGACTCAGCTGTTCAATTGTTTAATGATAAATAAACATTTTATTTCATAGCTGGGCCTATAACTGAAATATGGTGGCCATGATGAGATATAGTTACATTTCTGAAATAATAATCATTATTATTATTATTATTATTATTATTATTATTATTATTATTATTATTATTATCATCATCATCATCATCATCATCCAAATACTGGGCCTGAATGACCCTTTTAGGCCTTTCAGGAAGTCGCGACCGTTTCGAGTAGGCATATGACAAGATTAATTTGGGAAATCTAAGGTGTTCATCCTATCCACAGGATATTTCCATTGAGTTATACAGCTGTTAAAAAAAAGGTATCCAATATTTTAGGAGGTGATAGTATGCATCAAAACAAGAAAATAATGTCTAATAAACATGGGTCCTACAACACATACTTTCTGAGATCTGAACACTTGTTCATAGGAGGTGCATCAGAAGATAGCAAAGACTTCTATTGTGAAATATTGCTGTGATCAAAACGATAACGGTAGACATTTCTAACATCTCCTACTTTACTTTGTTTTAATTGCGACTCGTCCTTCAGGATAGGATTTCTATAATTAACCATTAAGTTTACCATTTCTTGGACCAGGATTTGGTAGATGGACAGAGATTGACTGTTAATGAAAGGACGAATTGAAGAGTTCAGAACCATAGTGGGCCAAGTGCCATTTACTAAAACCGTAGAAAAGAAGGGTTAAAATGAAGTTATCACCATAATTCAATAGAAACATACAGCAAGTAATATAAAGTATACACATTCAAACTAAATTATATGTCAATCTTCATTAAACTATGGTATTCACTTAACTTTAACCCTTGCTTTCTCTGTTTTTAATAAATGGCGCTTGGCCCACTATGGCTCTGAACCCTTCAATTACAATCCTACCAGTGAGATCAGCAGAATATACAACTTCGGAGAATGACGCAGAAGCAAATGCCATCTTCATATTCCTAAGGATATTCCACCCAGCTGATTCATCACTAAGCGTGGTCTTTTTAAAACATTTTGATCATTATTTAGTTACATCATAAATGCCATTGCCTGTTGCCATTTTAACAATAACATTGTTTTTTGTATTAGCAATAATGCTACAGTATTCCTTACATGTCTAGACCCTGTCACATCGCTGAATTGGTAAACTAATTTATTGACGACTCCAAAAATCTCTATCACAGGGTAAGAAGGAATGTATTCTGGTACAGAATCAGTGAATGATTTCCTCAAACTTTTAATCTTCAATTTACAATGATAATAATAATAATAATAATAATAATAATAATAATAATAATAATAATCATCATCATCATCATCATCCGTGGCGTCAGAGCCCTTGAAGGGCCCATACCAACCAGCCGGCCGCTGGCCTCACGTTCACATGCCGAAGCAGAGGTGGACGATCATCCAACCAGAATGGAGGTATCGTATGGTTAGCACGATGATCCCCCCAGCCGTTAAAGCTAGCTTTCGCAACTGGATTTCGCTACCTATCGTATCTCCCCAAGTGGATCACGATGCTGGATGGGCACCGGTCCCATACACTGGCCAAAATTTGATGAGAAAATTCCTTCCCCCATGAAGACTCAATCCAGCGCGCATTCCGTGTATCTTAGACCACGCCACGCCACGCCACGCCACGGCGTGGGATAATCTTGAACTAAAATCATGAAAAGACGAATGAATGGTTTCTATTCTGAGCTGGGCAACCATCTCAGTACAGATGGAGTTTCTTAACACCTTCTTTTGCTTCATTAGTGAGATAGTCCAGAATTAAAATCTAAACTTTCCCTCATGACACATGGGTAGTCTATATCTTGCAAATGTCATTAAAGTTGTGAGGTGCAATACATTTCCTAGGTATTCCTTTACCCACGTAGTATGTATATCTTAATCTTTTGGCATTAAGATACATTTTGTCGTGACGTTGACGTTTTTTCCCTTTTACTGCCTCGTGTGTTTCGTCTTATGTGATACTGTTATTAAGTACAGAATGAGCAAAACTATAACAACCAACAATCAATCTGTACAGATTCATAAAATCCGTGAGATATTTCAGGCAGAAATATTGTTAGAACGGATTCGCCAACCTGCTAGCTTTATTGTTCCGTGTTGAAAAGAATTACCTAAAGAAGTTAGTAACTTTCAATACCGAATCACAAAATTGACCACCTCAAATAAAGCACAAGGAATATGAGTAATTAGTTCGTTCCAACACCAACAGATGCAACGTATCTTCTATATTACGAATCGATAAAAAAAATTGACAAAAATGTAGACGTAATTCCTTTGAACAACCGGCGATTCTACTATGAATATATTGCAAAATTAGAACTAACTTTATTGTTATTATTATTATTACTATTATTATCATCATCACCATTATCATCATCATCATCATGTAATTCGGTCTCTAGCCATCTCCTTTTAGGGCTTCGAGGAAGTCGACGACCTCTTAGTGTATATGATAAAATTAATTCGGGAAACCTAAGATTATTAATATTCTATTCTAACATATTTCCTTTGAGTTTTATAACTGTGAACGTATTGTAAAATTTATTATTATTATTATTATTATTATTATTATTATTATTATCATTATTATTATTATTTCTTGTCTCATAAATGCTACAATGTTTGATAGAATTTATGTTTTATTTGATTTCCCTAATTTATCAATAGGGCTGTAAATAATAATTTAGTCAAGTAATTTTCGATACAGTAGTCTATGAACTGTAATTCAAAACAATTTCTATTATAAAAACGAAAAATAATTATTACAGTCATAGTGTAGGTAGTTATTTTGTCAGTCCACCGCTGTGGTGAAAGGGTTAGCATGCCTGACATGAAACGAACGGCTACGGATTTAAATTCTGGTTGGGGCAAGTTAACTGATTGAGGTTTTTCAGAGGTTTTCCTTCAAACCATTAAGAGTAAATACTGGGTAATTTTCGGCGCTGGACCCTGGAATAATTTCTCTGACTTTATCACTTTCATCTTATTCAGACGCTAGAAAGCCACAGCAGTTGATAAAACGTCGTAAAATAACCAATTAAAAAGTTATTTGTCTAAGTTTCATATGAGAACTTCAAACATATTATTTTAGTAGAAATGATCATGTTTCACTGATTTAATCCCCTTTTAATTATTGAGTATGAACAAAATCCACCAAATATTTCAGAATAAATGTCACAAGAATAACAACATACAGCATTTTAAAATCGCTTGTTCAAGATCAGTGGTGCTGAAAGGATATATTTCTGTGAAAGTCTGGAAAGAGACATTTTACAGCAAAATATTAAATTCGAAAGATTAATTTTTAAATTCTTCGCAACTTCTCTTCATTGTCTCTTCTCTCTATAGCGATAATTTGTCTCTGTTTATTGAAACACATGCGATGGGAACTCTTTGCTGTGTGGTGCTTCTCCGTGAAATCACGCCAGCACGGATCTAGCAAAACACACGGATGGATAGATAAAGCAAAGCTTGTTAAAATATCAAAAATAATTGCGCTATCCGAGGCTCTCTGTTTCAATAAAGCAACAAAAGAAAAAAGAATAGGATGGAAAAACTTCAAAGGGTGGTATACGCTGAATTATATCCGGTGCCTTTAGTTACTGACAATCCTTTGAACGTAAGGGGCCAGTTTGGAGGGGAGTGGCATATCAGACCACAATTCATCGTAGTGGTCTGGAAACTTTCTAAATTTAACATAAAGTCAATCGATGGTTGAAGACGTTGAAAATTGAGATTAACCCACGACAAAGTATATTTTTAGATTTTGAGTCTGCATTTTGTTCATAGAGAATTACAGTAGATATGAAACATAAAAATGTGAGGACATCACTTGAAATTATACTAACACTGCATTCTATCCCATCTCATTGGTGCACAGTAATGATGTACCTTCTCACACAATTCATGGAAGAGTCTTATGTAATTAAGCATGTCCCTATACATCTTACTTGCGTTAATACTGAATGAAAAGTTACCAGATCAGAATAAAGGACATTAACATTGAGAAGGAATAGTAAATATTTTAGGGAATGGTAGTAAAAATGTTCATATAATAATAATAATAATAATAATAATAATAATAATAATAATAGTAGTTTATTTATCCCGGCAGAGTTAAGGCCATACGGCCTTCTCTAACACTCAACCTGGGAGTAAAACTGCGATACAAAAAAAAAACACTACAAATTTACAAAGTAATGTACACTACAATTTTACACACAAAACTGAAGAAGATAATAATAACATAATGTGAACAGTATGTCAAAATAAATGAGAATTACAAAGTAGAAAAATATAAGACAATAACAATAATAATAAAAACAATAACAATAACAATAATAATACATAGTGAAGTACAAGGCATACAATGAACACAATATTTTTATATATATTATTTTAATGTACCGAAGTACATATGATATTTCCATGCAGATGTTCTGTGTCACCATACGATGAAAGAGTAATGGAACGGAGAAAAATTCTCTCCGGCGCCGGGATTTGAACCCGGGTTTTCAGCTCTACGTGCTGATGCTTTATCCACTAAGCCACACCGGACACCACCCCGCCGTCGGACAGAATTGTCTCTGATTAAGTTCCAACTCTTAGGTTCCCTCTAGTGGCCGCCCTCTGCACTACGCCATAGATATCTGTGAACGTAGGACCGAAGTCCACACATGTGCTGAGGTGCACTCGTTATGAGTGACTAGTTGGCCGGGATCCGACGAAATAAGTGCCGTCTTAAACCACGAAGTGATTTACGCATATCATATATATTAGTTTAATGTACCGAAGTACATATGGTATTTCCATGCAGATATTCTGCGTCACCATACGATGAAAGAGTAATGGAACGGAAAGTCTATCAATGTTCTAGGCACGATTCGAAATCACTACTGAGGCCTCAATGTAACCTTCATCATTGTCAGACTACGGACTAGGGTTATCGATTTGCAAAACTGAAGTTTGGAACGCACGGAATATACATGACGTCATGATCAATCGAGTGGGATGGCACTGTGAGAGTACAGTTGGTTTCGTAAGAAATTACATTACCGCCTTTCTTATTCTGCTTGGCGTGGGTCCTTGCAATCACCATTTGTACTTGAAATCCCGTGAGTAAACAAATATATTTTATATATTTTCATTTATTTATTTGATTATTTAAACATGCATATTTGTGATAGTTTTAATTTCGCTGTTTCATAATTCACACTACTGAAGAACATCTCGAAAATTAAGAGCACCAAGCGTTCCCTTCAGAACGAACTTATAGAGAAGTTTGGAAAGGAATATTTTCTTATTAAAGGGGGAAAAAACACTGAATTTTGGAAATTGTTAAAAAGTATAAGAACAGTTAGAACTCGATTTTTCAAATGCAGTGTAATAGCAAAAGATAGATAAAAATATTTAATTACACACTCAAAACTGGCCTTCAACATCAAAATTGGACATAGAAAATCAAAAAGAATTTCATCGAGATTTGTGTATAATATTGGTACATGCCAACATCTTTCAACAATATTTCAAAGCGTTTCTTGAAAAAAGTTATTTTGAGTGAAAGGAGGAGATAGTCGTCTTTTGATACATTGCGAATGTACCTTGTAATTCGGTGCGTTGAATTGTGAAAAAATGTATTTTATGTAAATACTGTATATTTTTTTCTTTTCTGCTCACACACAAATGATTATTTTATATTGTTGAAACTTGTACAGTATAAGGTAAATTGAAA